>NC_026007.2:35923170-36184642 GCF_000442705.2 Elaeis guineensis | reverse complement strand
GTGATTCACAATTACTGGCTTCGAGGATTCCTCTTGAGTCAACCTGTTTATTCTGTTTTTGTTTATATGACCTAGCCTCCAATGCCATAAGTAGATATCTGACACACTATCTAATCTAGAGTGCTTGCCAGTAGAATAGACTCTTATCAGGCTTGACTTTTTGGTCTGGCTCTGCACTGATGTCCTAGCCTGAACTTGCACCTTCTTTACTTTCTTCTTCTTGTTCTTCTTTCCTTTCTTAAAAGGTCGAGAACCAGAAGATGAACCTCCACTAAATTCACCAACTCCTTGTGAAGTTGGTGATCCTTCTCAAAGTTCTGAAGCAACCCCAGTAACCCGTGGTAGTTCTCTTCAGGCTTTGTCATTCTATAATGAGTGAGGAATGGGAGATAAGACTTGGGCAGCGAGTTCAGTATTGCATCTTTCCAAGCTGCTATGCAAGGGAAAGCTGAGCTTGCTCAATCATTCCATCAGTTCGATCATGTACAATACATGATCAGTGACAGAGGCACCATCCTGCATTTTGGCGTTGAAGATGGCACAACTAGTCTTGTGCCTCTCCACGTCATCGGGTGTGCCAAAGGCATCCTCCAACACTTGAAGCTTGTCCTTTGGCTGAGCCATCTCAAATCTGCAACTGAACTCGTCGCTCATAATAGCCAGCATGATACAGCGCACCGTGGTCCGGTCACTGAGCCACTTCTGGTAAGTGTCTCTGACTGTTCCACGTGCATTGACAGCTGGCTCCTCAGGTGCAGGATCCATTATCACATATAGGATCCGTTCATGCTCCAGGACTATCTTCAACTTTCGGTACCAGCTACCGAAGTTGGGTCCCACCAACTTATCATTGTCCAACAATGATCGGAGCGATAGGGAAGTGGCCATATTTGCACAAAGGAGAACCATAACCTAATTAGTAATTGATTCATTAAACCTAAAGATTTGGACTTTAATCAAAAGGTTTCTCCCACTATTTTATTCGAATTGGTAGCCTCTACCTTCAATTCGAGGAATTACCCTAATTCCTTAGCGGGTACTAGAATCCACTTAGACTGCACACAAGCCCAACTTTGGTTGGCCAACCCATGTACATTTAAGGGTAGGTTCATAACCAATTGTTTCTCTAAACAATTTCTAGTAATTTTAATTTTGCCCCAGAAACCTAATCAGTAGGCTTTGGCCTCCACTGTAAGGATCCGGTTAGGTCCAACCATTAACATGATCATACTTGGTGTATCTAACCAACGAATGATTAAGCCCAACTTTGGTTGGCTCACCTAACCACCATTAGAGAGACACTTCCAAGTCGTCATATGATGAGTGATAATTCCATTAGTCAACAAGCACCAGGCCTTTGGGTCTGCAATGATTATTGAGTTCATGGACTCATTATCAAACACCTTAATGGGAGGCTATGACTCAGTTATCTCTATAACTTTATCATTTTAAGGACCTAATAATTTTAGAGGATTTAAATAATATAGAAGATGAGGTCAGATGAACCAGCTTATCATGATCCTCCCACTGACTTCACCAAGTCAGCTTAAGGGAGACCATTAAAAGGGCTGGTCTAGGAGCACCTAAATCAGTCACACTGATTTACCTAGCTGACATGGGTCAGCTCGAATAGTCAAGTGATCCGATCAAAACATAATTTCACCAAGAGGCCAGGTAAGTTCGATCAGTGGGAGGGTCTGCCAAAACTTGCCTTAGACACCATCATGAATGGCCAGGTAAGCGGGCTCCCAATTAAAAACCACCGGTCTGGTTTACCTTAGACACCAACTGGTTTAATTAGTTTCGATTAGATCAACCTAACAGTTCGTGCTAGACCGCTTAGCCAAGAATCAAGTCCATTTGGTTCTCGTTAAAGACATGGACTTGACCAACTACAACTATTGTAATTGATCTAGAGAATCCTTGACCTAATCTAAGACAACAATTGATTAGATTTAGTCAATTCTCTAATTAAGTCCATCTTTAATCTAACCATAGGTCTAACCCAATTAATGGACCTAATTTCCACTAACCCATTAACCCAATGTATTATGATTTGTGTCTTAGGTTCTTCAATTCACAATCCTAGAACCTAATCAAACAACTTCTTAATTCTTAATTAAGTTTTGGGCTGAGGGTTGGGTTCGGCTTTTCAAAAAATAATTTTCATATTTGTAAAACAATTTTACAATATGATTCTACCAATCATATTGCATGTTTGATTCATAATCAAGATGCAAGTGAAATAAACATGAAACTACTTTAGATCTAATCTAAACAGGTTCATGTAATTGAAACAATTTCAACTTTAAATAATTTCTTTGCATAAAAATTATTAACAAAGAGATTTTATTTCAGATTTAAATATCTTTTAAATCTAATAAATCATAAATTTAATCTAGATCATATCTAACAAATTTATGATTAAAGATAGATCTACACAAACTAGGACAACCTTTGCACTGTAAGGGGTAAACCTTACAGCAGGACAACCTTGCAGTTTGTGATTGATCTAAAATTTTAATTTTAGATTTAATAATCAGATTATAAATTAGATCTAATCTAAAAAATAATCTAATCATGTATAAATAATCATGTAATAAAGAACCTAGGCTCTGATACCAATTGTAGGAACCAGATCTAGGGTTTCATGGTTAGATCTTGAAACTTTTTCAAGATCATACAGCGGAAGACTAAAATAAATCAAAATTTATTTTTTAAGATCAGAAAATCCTTAGATCTAAGTTCTATTACATGATTATTACATAGCATTAAATCAAAAATTAAAATATATATAAATATAGTATGAACTACATGTTGATCATATCAACATGTTTCTATACTAGCTACATCTAATGTATGTATTAAATAATAGATCAGATCTATTACCTTGCAAGTTAGATGCTCTAACCTCGCTGATCCAGGCTTAAGGATGATGTTGCAAGCCGCACATGCGTCCGGCCTCTAGGAGTCATCCACACGAGCCCACGAATCTCGATCAGAAGTCCTGCTTCAGGAAATCAGCACAGTATGCTAGTACTGCGCTGATCCTTCTTTGATGGTTGATCAGATGCCTCCTTCTTCTTGATTTGGACTCTTCCAAAGATAAAGAGTAGAAGGAGGAGTTTCAGATCTGAGACACTCTCAGAAAACTCAAGATGGAGGGAGGAAAGATATGAAAACAAAAACCCAAGAAGAAGACCCTCTTCTTCTTCACGTTTTTCTCTCTAGACACCCAAACTTGCATCTTTTATATCTCCACGACCCAAAGGTATTTCTCTCTGATTTTTAGATGGCAGAAAGGTCTCTCAAATATCTATCTCTACTTAAAATTTCATGAAGAAACTCATCTTATATAGAGAGATATGATAGAGTCCTTGTCTAGGTCAAACACCTAGTCAAGGCTTATCCAAACATGGCAAGTTAAGGGACGCCCAACTCTTGAGTATCTCCTCCATATTTTCATGCATGTATCACCAGAAAAGGGTATACAATGTAAACCCTAAAAGCCATAAAAATTCCAAAAAAAATTTGGATAAATTCAGTGCAAAATTGAAAGAGTTTTGGATTTCTAAAACTCTATCTCATAGAATTCGAAATCCAAACTTATTCCTTTTAGATTTGATCCAAATCACCTTCCATGTAAGAAAGAAGAGAGGAGACCTTTTGTGAACGTGGGAGAGATCTGGGAGAGGGCTTTTGTCGCACAAAATAAGTGGAGATTGGCGTTGAATAAGAGAGAGGGCATGGAGAAGGTTTATGTGGCGCAAGGTGGAATCCTAGTCCTACTAGGATTCTGTCTCATAACTTGTTTTAATTTGGTTTCCCAAACCAAATCAAATCAAAATTAGATCAACCCAATTAAAATAGGTCTTAACCTAATTAAGAACCTAATTTAATCAGATTAAATTAGATTTAAATCTGATTTAATTTTCTAATCAAATTAGAAATTAGATTGACCCAAGTCCTAGTTGAACTAGGACTAGTCTTTCCTTGCACTTGGCTTATCCAATAAACCAATTGGACTTGATCCAATCAAGCCCAAACCAAATCTAATTAAATCATATTTAATTAGAGTTAATCTTAGCCCATTGGCTTAATCAAATTAAGCCAATTAGCAATCAAATTGCTAATCGATCCTCCTGCAACACTTGCACTGGGTTAAATGTCAATCGTATTGATTATTTAACCCTATAATGATTCTTAATCGTTGATCAACCATCCGATCGGATCATGAACTCTAATGTATGTGACCTCATAGGTCCGAACCTAAGTCGGTAGCATAGAAACAAATTCCTATACCAATCAAAGTGACCATCTAGCAATGGTACCCGACGTCCGGATAGGTCGAATGTGTAGAACAACATCCTTAGAACCCATGCGGATATAGTTTTCATATAATTCATCCCCTTGACCAAAATGATCATAGGACACCCCAGAGCTCAACTGTCAACTCTGATCAGGTTGTCCACATTGTATTTCAAAATATCAAATCCATCTGATGGATTACCCTGGCCAAGGTTTTGCTAAATTGAAATACAGCGACTCATTCTTCTCCAACTCTTGGAGTGGTCAATCCCATCTCGATCACACTCTGACTTCGCAAGTACTTGACTGTGCCCAGAAGCCTTCCGTCTCTGAATTAGAAATTCAGTTAGTCCAGTACCAAAGCACAGTGAGTTGCTTGCAAGTCACTGAGGTGATCTCAAGTCTAAGGGACACTTATACCTATATCCCATCAGAGACATTCTCGACAGCAGAATGCTCTGGAGTTGGTCACGTTCAATGATGATGTACCCTTACATCTCACCTGCATGCCATACCAGTGTCTCCACACTCCTTGGTTAAGAGGACAACCAACCCATATGGCCTACAGCGACCTATGCTCGATAGAAGCTGTCGTCCTTATTAACAGCCTATCATTTGGTCGTGAACAGTTTTGAGAACTAATCGATAAATCCTCTCTTTATCGAATCTAAATAGTCCTAAGGACTTCATCATAACAACGGAGTTCATTAGAAGATGAAAGCTTATGATGAAGATGCCAAATATATTTTATTTATTAACAAATCAATTACAATACTTGGTTGCTCAACCGTCAACAGCTTGACGATTGGCTTTTTGGGACACATTTCCCAACATAGGCTTCCCGAGTAGGTTCCTCCTAAAATCACATTAATTCCTTCTTCCTTGACTAGGAGTTCCATGTTTGAGTATCCCTCACAGGGTAAATGAAGAATCTCTCCCAAAAGTACAGGATCTAAATAGATATCTATACCCTTAACAGTGGATGTTACTGTTCCATTACCATAGTACAAGTTCAGATAAAATTTCCTAACCAAATCCACATAGGTAACTTCTTTAAGTGAACAGTAAAATCTCCAACCTTAATCTTTGATTTTTGAACCAATGAAAAACTCCTCTTTTTCAAAAAATCTGAAGTCTACATTTTTCCCGAGTTCTACCTTTCTAACAGATAAGGGAATTTTACTGGGGCTTAATGAAGACCAAGAAGAACCTGGAGCAGATGCCGAAACAGAAATGGAAGCAGATGAGGTCTGAGAAGCTTGTCTCTTCCTGCGCACGCTCTCTTCCAATTTGCGGACCGACTTCCTTCTTTGTGGGAGCTTCATTTTTGGAGCCATTTCCACCACTAGAGCAAGCAAGGGTCTTAGGAGGTTCAAAGTGTGAAGAGATAGAGGGATTTTAGGAGAAGAATAGGGATTTTTGGAAGAGTGAAACCTCGATTTGGAGGAGAAGGGTGGAAGCTAGGGCACGGTCCAACCGCTCCAATCAAGGGAGGAAAATGGGAAGAGCTCGATTCCCAAGGGGCGATTTGAGGTGTAAGGGGTGATGGGAGAAGGATCTTGGGGGTAGACCTTGGATTTGGAGAGGAAGAAGAAGAGGACCTTAGGTTTTGGAGGGAGGAAGAAGACGGTGGAATGGGTCGGCTCATTGAATGGGATTTTAATCAAAAAGAGAAGAACCCGTAGGATTTTGGCCAAAACTGCAAGTTTGCCATTGAGTCGACCCTAAGGGGTCGACTCATGGTTCACAAATTTTCAAAAAAAATGATGAACAATTTCTGAAAAATTCAAAACTTTAGGAGAAGAATATTTGCTCAATGATCAATTATAAGAATGATAATTTTGAGCTTTTAAGCCCAAGAGAAATGATGAGAATTGAGTTCAAAGAGTTTTTGACAATGATTCCTTGGAATCAGAGAGATATTTAAGCAGATGGATCAAGGATTCCTATATCTCTCCTAATTTCACAGAATCTATCTTCACTTAGAGTCTTTCTAAAGATGTCGGCTAATTATTTTTTAGTACAAACATAGTCAAGAATTATGTCTTTATTTTGAACATGTTCTCTTATAAAATGATGTCTGATTTCAATATGTTTAGACCTAGAATGCTGAATTGAATTTTTAGTAAGATTTATGGCACTAGTGTTATCACATCTTATGGGTGTTTCATTAAGTTTGATATCAAAATCTTCGAGTTGTTGCTTAATCCACAAGATTTGAGCACAACAACTTTCGGTTGCAATATATTCGGCCTCGGTCGTAGACAGTGCTACCGAATTTTATTTCTTGCTAAACCAGGAGATTAGGTTAACTCCAAGAAATTGGCAAGTTCCACTAGTGCTTTTTCTGTCTAATCTACATCCAGCAAAATCAGCATCTGAATATCCTATTAAATCATTTAATGAGTCCTTAGAGTACCATAATCTTAGAGTTTGAGTACCATTTAAATATCTAAGGATTCTTTTAACAGCATTCAAGTGAGATTCTTTAGGATTAGATGAAATCGAGTACAAAGACAAACACTAAACATGGTATCAGGTCTACTTGCAGTTAAATATAGTAGAGAGCCAATCATACCTCTATAATATTTTAAGTCTACACTTTTACCTTCTTCATCCTTGTCAAGCTTACATGAAGGGCTCATGGGTGTGCCAATTACTTTGGAGTTCTCCATTCCAAATTTTTTGAGTAATTCCCTTGTGTACTTGCTTTGGGTGATGGAGATTCCTTCTTTTGTTTGTTTGATTTGGAGTCCGAAGAAGAAAGTAAGTTCTCCCATCATGCTCATCTCGAACTCCCCCTGCATGAGCTTTCCAAAATCTTGACAAAGAGATTCATTAGTAGACCCAAAAATAATATCATCAACATATATTTGTACAACTAATATATCATCTTGATTTCTTTTAATGAAAAGGGTTGTGTCTACATTGCCTCTTGAAAAACCATTATTAAGTAAAAGTTTGCTTAGCCTTTCATACCAAGCCCTGGGTGCTTGTTTCAAACCATATAGAGCTTTATTTAATTTAAAAACATGATTAAGAAAAGCATGATTTTCAAAATCTGGGGGTTGTTCTACATAGACTTCTTCGGCAATATATCCATTCAAAAATACACTTTTGACATCCATTTGAAATAATTTAAATTTCATAAAGCAAGCATATGCAAGTAGAAGTTTAATTGCCTCTAATCTAGCAACAGGTGTAAAGGTCTCATCAAAATCAATTCCTTCTTCTTGATTATAACCTTTAGCAACCAATCTTGCTTTATTTCTTATTACATTTCCATGTTCATCTAATTTATTCCTAAAAACCCATTTTGTGTCAATTATTGAATAATTTTTAGGTCTTGATACTAAAGTCCATACATTATTTCTTTTAAATTGATTAAGTTCCTCTTGCATTGCATTAATCCAATTATAATCATTTTCAGCTTCTTCAATGGTTTTAGGTTCAAGATGAGAGACAAAAGCACAATGATTGAATCCATCTTTAAGTGAAGAACGAGTTCTTACCCTATGCATAGGATCACCAATAATTAGCTCCTTAGGGTGATTGTGAACATACCTCCATTCTTTAGATAGGTCATTTGTACCTTGAGGTTGTTCTTGACGTTCTTCACCTCCCTCATCCTGTTTGTCTTCATGTTCCTCATCATCTTGAATTGTTGAATCCTTCAGAGTGATCTCCTTCATTCCTTCTATAAAAGGATCTGCATCATCAACACCTTCATTCTTCCTTGAAGAAAGATCATTAGATTCATCAAAGACAACATGTATTGACTCCTCTACTACTAAGGTTCTTTTGTTAAAAACCCTAAAAGCTTTACTAGTGGAGGAGTAACCAAGAAAAATTGCTTCATCTGATTTTGCATCAAATTTTTCAAGTCTTTCTTTACCATTATTTAATACAAAACATCGGCAACCAAAAATATGAAAATATGCAATATTAGGTTTTCTTCCTTTCCAAAGCTCATAGGAGGTTTTCTTTAAAATTTGTCTAATCAAAGTACAATTTAAGATGTAACATGCTGTGTTAATAGCTTCCATCCAAAAATATCTTGGAAGGTTGCTTTCACATAGCATGGTACGGGCCATTTCTTCTAAGGTTCTATTTTTTCTTTCTACTACCCTATTTTGTTGGGGTGTCCTAGGTACTGAAAAATTGTGACCTATCTCTTTTTCATCATAAAATTTTTCAAAGTCTTGATTTTCAAATTCGATTCCATGATCACTTCGAATATTTTGAATTGAAAATCCTTTCTCATTAGTGACTTTTTGGTAAAATCTAGTGAAAACTTGAAAAGATTCATCTTTGTGTGCTAAAAAGAAAACCCATGTAAAATGAGAGAAATCATCAATTATTACAAAACCATATCGTTTTTCTCCTAGACTAGTAGTTCTAGTAGGTCCAAATAAATCCATGTGCAATAGCTCTAAAGGTCTAGAGGTTGAAACAATATTTTTAGATTTAAATGAAACTCTTGTTTGTTTACCTAGTTGGCATGCATCACAAATTCTATCCTTTTCAAAATTCAATTTTGGCAAACCAAGAACCAATTCCTTCTTAATTAATTTTGAAAGTGAATGCATGTTAATATGTGCAAGCCTACGATGCCAAAGCCAACTAGTTCTCATTAATCTTGGTATTCAAAGATACTAGGCATTGCATATTTATCTTGGATAGATCATTCAAATCTACCATATAAATATTACCATGTCTATGTCCAACAAATTTAATGCCATCATTAATAGGACTAGTTACAATGCAAACAGAAGATTCAAAAATAACTTTATATCCTTTATCATAAAATTGACTAATGCTTAGTAAATTATGCTTTAAACCATCTACTAACAAAATATTTTTAATATATTTAGAGGGAGTGATACCAATGTTACCTATATCGATGATCTTTTCTTTGCCATTATCTCCAAAGATGACCATCCCTCCATTCTTAGCATCAAGAGTGATGTATTGGGATTCATCACCAGTCATGTATCTCGAACATCTGCTATCAAGATATCATTTCCTGTTTCCTCCTTGGGATGCTAAACACACCTGCAAGCAAAAGTCAAGTTTTTGTTTTAGGTACCCAAGCTTTCTTGGGTCCTTTTTGGTTAGTCATAATGGTTCCTTTTGGAACCCATATTTTCTTTACATTTGAGTTTATAGGTTTGTTAGAGAAGCAAGTGTATGACTTGTGTCCTACTCTACCATATTTGAAGCAAGTAATATTAGACAACTTGTTACTTGAAGAGTTTACATAGATATTTTTCAGATACTTTTGTTTCTTCAAGGGTTTATAGCCAAGTCCAGCCTTATCATACACGGCCTTTTAATTTTCAAGAATCATATTAAGTTTATTAGAACTCAAGGTAAATTTTTCAACTATTGATTTTAACTTGGCAATTTCATTCTTTAAATTTTGATTTTCTTGAATCAGGGTAGATTTTTTAATTGAAATGCTCTCATTTTGTTTTAGTAAAGATTGATTTTTTAATTTTAGATCTTTATTCTTTATCCCTAGTTTCTTTAGTTCATCAATTAAATCATAAAAGGCTTCATGCAGTTCTTCAAATATAAAGTCATTAGGAGTTTTGAAATTTATCTCATTTTCATGTGCCATAAGGCACAAGTTGGCTTGTTCAGTTGAGTCTTCCTCTTCGGAGCTTGAGTCATCACTCCCACTCTAAGTGGCCATCATGGCCTTCTTCTTGACTTCTTGGGACCCTTCTTCAGTTGTGGGCATTCGGACTTGAAGTGTCTCGATTTCTTGCATTCATAGCAGATAAGGGGTTGGTCTTTATCCTTTCTTTTGCTCTGTTCTCCTTTTGTGAATGGCCTCTTCCTCATTCCTTGTTTCCTTTTTTTCAAAAACTTCTTGAACCTTCGGGTAATGAGTGCCATCTCTTCATCCTGCTCTTCATTTTTGATGTCATCAGTTTCTTCATCTGGTGGAGCTGTGGATTTGAGGGCGATTGTTCTTTTCTTTTTGACTTCTTCCTCTTGGTGTTGTTTCATGCTCAGCTCATGTGTCATTAATGATCCAAGAAGCTCTTCCAAGGGTAGAATATTCAAATTCTTGGCTTCTTGGATGGCGGTCACTTTGGCTTCCCAAGTTCTTGGTAAGGACCTGAGAATCTTTCTTACAAGCTCACTGTTAGAATAGGACTTACCAAGACTCTTTAAATCATTTATAATATCAGTAAAGCGAGTAAACATTTCAGTTATGGACTCATCATGCTCTATTTTAAACAATTCATATTTATGCACAAGCATGTTAATTTTGGACTCCTTTACTTGATTGGTTCCTTCATGGGTTACTTCTAACCTATCCCATATTTCTTTAGCAGACAAACAAGTTGAAATACGATTAAATTTGTTAGCATCAAGAGTACAATATAGAACATTCATAGCTTTAGCATTTAATTGGGTCATTTTCTTATCAACCTCATCCCACTCTTTTTCGGATTTGGCTGATTCCACACCATCAATAATTTTAGTAGGTGTGTGAGGGCCGTTCACTATGATACTCCACATATCATAGTCGAGTGCTTGAATGAAGATTTTCATCCAAGCTTTCCAATAGGTGTAATTGGACCCATTGAAAAGTGGAGGTCGGTTAGTGGACTGCCCCTCGGCTAGAGAAGTGCCGACTTGAGTTGCCATAGATCTTTGGCTCTTTGATTGGTTAGATCAAAGTAGGGCTAGAGCACCGGGCTCTGATACCACTTGTTGTCCAACTATGCAACCCAAGAGGGGGGGGGTGAATTGGGTTTCTAACAATTTTGAACTTAACTTATGACTTACAACAAATGTTTAACAATAGCTAAATAAATGAGGAGAGTATAGTTGATTCAAGGCTAATGGTTGAATGTAAGAATGCAAGAGAATAAAGAAATTCTAAAGAAGAGCAATTAGACACAATACAAACAAAAAGATTTATAGTGGTTCGGTGCCAACCTTGCACCTACATCCACTCTCCAAGCTCCTACTTGAGAATTTCAATCCACTAACTTGTATTCAACCTGAATACACTCATCAAAAACTCTGACTCTAGCTATCCCAAGCCAGTTCACTTATTTTTCGGATACAAGCCAACCCAATACACTCTGATTCAAGGTTCGGATCAACCTTCCCTTATTTTGGAACCCTTCCAAAACAAAAATAATAACTCAAACAGAGTATAACAATCAATAGCACAATAAATATAAAAGAAGCTTCTTTAATGAGCGAATGAGGCTTTAAATACACTTTACTCAAAGAGAAGAAGACTCTTTTTGATTTTCTCAAGGTGGTTGGAGACTTGAATGTGCACTTGAGGAGTTGGTGAGCTTGGATTAAAGGCTTCTTGAATGCTTTGAGTGAGCTCTTGCTTAGGGCTGAAAAGTTTGCTTAAAATCCTCTTTTCAAAAATCTCTCTTCTTTTTTCTCCTTGATGATTCTCATCTTTTTGTCCCTTTTATAGCTTTAAGGAATGGTGGAGAATAATTTGGGCTGAAATAGAGCCGTTAGTCCACACTAAATGAGTATTAAAAGTACTTAAAACGGGTTAAAAACTAGCCGTTACGGAACATTCCTGCACAGGGGTCGACTCATGGGTCGACCTCTGTGGAAAAACAACAGAAAACAACCAGAAGATAAAGTTCTGTAATTTTTGGCCTAAAAACAGCAGAGGTCGACTCATGGATCGACTCATGCCTTGGGGGTCGACTCATGGGTCGATTCACAGGCTGTGCCAAGCTAAAAAATCTGCGTGCCAATCAGCTCATTATGCCATGAGTCGACTCATGGGTCGACTCATATTTTTCAATCATGAATATCTTTCAAAATACATGTCTAAAAACTATAAAATTTTTATTAATGGATCACAAATATTTTGTTCTATCACTTGATGCTATCAAAACAGAATTTTGGTAAAATTATGATTTTGCCCCTGAAAAGCAATATGTCTTTTTCAAGCGAAAATCATTAGTACCCCTTCAAATGCTTTGTAATCATCAAATCAATCCAAGGAGCAATAAAATACACTGATGCATATCTCCTACCAATTCAGAGGGATCAATTTCAACTAGTCTAGGTTAACTTAACTAGAACACTATAATTTGTTTGCTATCCACAAGACTGTATGTGATCTAGAGGCCAGAAAAAAAGATGTTGAGAATTATAAAGGTATAATTGGTAAAGAGTTACCTACTTTTGAATTCATGAATGCTTGTTGTGCTATCCACAAAGTGTTTGTGAGAAATATGGATCTCAACCCTACTAAGAAACATTAGAATGTTTCACGATTTTCATATTTGAGGGATATGAATGGAGGAAAACCACTTTTCCTCGTAGGATCTTCCAGATTTCAACAAATCTGGGATGGAATAATTTTAAAAAAATTTATCCTACATATTTTAAATCTAATTCTCTAGATCTAATTTTATTATCTGATATTTAAAATCTAAAATTAAATCTAAATCTATGATGAAAGAAGAAGTACCTTAAGGGTAATCTGATTACCCTGTAGATGATCTCTGCACAGCCCGAGGTTCTGATGTAGCCATGCAAGCACTTGGCCTCTACCGATATTCACTTAAGTAAGATCTAGAATATCTTCTCCTCATGAATCTACACTTCAAAAATTAGATCTTTATCTGATTTGAAAGTGCTTCAGAACTCCTTCTGAAGTTGGAGCAGCAGCCTGTCGAAGATGTCCTGCAGCCTTCTGTTCCAGGCGTCACCACGCCTTGGATCTTTGCTAGATGGACATCCAACTCTTTGGATGTAAAGAGGGGAGGAAGGAGAGTAGGGAGGATATGAAGAAGAGGAGAGGAGGTGGCAGCTATTGGGTTTTGTGTATAAAATAATTTCTTCCATGAAACCCTAGGCGCAGTAGGGTTTATATAGACCCTGTATGCTGCGCAGTGCCACATCATTCAACCAATCAAAAAATTTCAATAAATTTTGAAAAATTTTAATTTATGGAGTGATGTCATCTGATCACATCAAATAAGAATCCCACCCTCTCTCCTAAGTTGGCACCAACATTGGATAAGCTCAATCAAGGTGGCGCCAAAGAGTCCATGTTTATCAGGACTCTTTGGTTCTTATCCATTTGGGGCGCCCACTTTAATCCAATTGGGCTCATGCCACAATCTGATTATGGCATCCAATTCAATTGGGTTTTGACATATGGGCACTCCACAAAAATCCTCCAATGATCCCTCTTCATTTTAAGACCCATATGTCAACTTTTGACAAATGTCCTAAAATAAAATTGGTAGATGCTAGGAATTAGCAGATGTTGTCTTAAATTTATCTCATAAATTAAGACAAGCCTTTTCTGAGCTGGACAAGCTTCATTTAGACTGAGAGAAACTTTCTCAAGATTCTCTGGATGAGTCAAATTATATTTGGCTCAGTAGAGATAGAAAAGATTACACGAGGAGAAAGTTAGGCTCAATCGTGTGCTAGCACGATTTCTTTGAACCTAATTGGATCTAATCCAAATCAATTGAGTTAGCCCAATTGATGACATCCAGACCCTAACCCTTATTTATGTGAGCCAGTTAGATTCAATTTCGTATGGTAATAAGACATGTCATGATCTCATCATCGACATCATCGAAACTCCTTTTGATGGATTAGAACTCTTCTGATTCTGACAATTAGAATGATCGATCATCAATATCATTCTAATTGCTCTCAAAATCTATCAGTGACACCTAGTAGTATGTAGTGGCAACCCATCAGAACTAAAGATGAACCTCTCGGTGCAGTTACCTATGTGATTGAGTTCCTCTATCATGAGTCCCGACTGAATTAGGGTTAAGGTGAACTCGTCAAACCCAACATCAGTCATATGAGTTAATCGATCGATCTGAGTCCAATGTGAAACCTTAATGGAAAACTCTTTTCTATTATTTCACTCTACAATAGCCATGGTCTTAAAGACTCAATCTTTCAATTATCATAGGACTACTCCTCTCATCTACCGAGGTTGATAGATCCCATCTTGGTGCGATCTAGTTCCTACAATGAATATGCTACAGCCAACATACACCTCAGGGTTTTGAATGGCTAGGAGATCGAGTTATGGTGTAGTCAAATTATAACACACTCAAGGTGAACTGTCGATGCACCTCAGGTCAAAGAACTAGACACACAACTGCAGCATCGAGCTAGTCATCGACGAGAAGATAGACTTCCTTATGACTGCTTGATATGGTCATACTCAGTACTCTCATTCTCAATGAATACCTATACTCTCACTCTGGTGTCTCCACACCATAGACTCAAGATGCATTTATCCTAAGAAAGTGATCATACACCAACCTTCCAGATCGATCACCATCCTTGTGATGATCCTATGGTCAGGAGCTGTTTATGAGTTAGTTATGTAAATTCATGCCTTAAATTTTCAACTCTTAAAAATATGAATTTATATTCCCACTAACTCAAAGGATGTATCATAGACACAATGTACACAATGTGATAGATGAATAACCTTTTTATTCATTTATAGTCAAAATTATAAATTTGCCCTTAGATCTGTACAGGAATGTGTCAGCCGATCTGGCATCTAGGGCACACATCTAACAAACTCCCACTTGACCTAATGCCAATTTGCTACATATCTAAGTCCCATCTTCTCAAAGTGGGCTTCAATCTTCTATTGGCCCAATGCCTTAGTCAGTGGGTCTACCACATTATCTATGGAGTTGACTATCTTAACCTCGACATAACCCTTTTCGAGGTAATCACGGATCAAATGGAATCGCCGCTCGATGTGCTTGGACTTCTAGTGAGACCTTGGCTCCTTAGCTAGGGCTATGGCACCATTATTATCGTAGTAAAGAGGTATGGCATCCGATGATATCACTCCAAACTCTGTGGCAAACTTCTTATACCAGAATGCCTCCTTCGCAGCTTCCAATGCAGCAATATATTCTACCTCTATGGTGGAATCAGCAATCACTGTCTACTTGAAACTCTACCAGCTAACTGCACCATCATTGCAAATGAACAAACTTCTAGATGTCGATTTTCGATCATCTATATTAGACATAAAGTCTGAGTCTGTATATCCCTGAATCTGGAGTTCTCCATTCCCAAAGACAAGAAATATATCCTTAGTCCTTCTCAAGTACTTAAGGATACATTTCACAGAAGTCCAGTGCTCTTCGTCTGGATTCGACTGATATCTGCTTGTGACACTCACAATATGGGCTATATCAGGTCATGTACATAGCATGGCATACATGAGACTCCCTATTGCTGAAGCATAAGGGATCTTGCTCATGCGTTCAATCTCCTCAGGTGTGCTAGGGCACATCTTCTTGGAGAGATGAATGCCATGTCTAAAAGGCAATAAACCTCTTTTGGAGTTTTCCATGCTAAACTTCTTTAGCACCTCCTCTATGTACATCTTCTGTGACAGTCTGAGTATCCTATTTGGTCTATCTCTATAGACCATAATACCTAGTATAAAGGATGCCTCTCCTAGATCTTTCATAGAGAACTCCTTAGACAACCATACTTTGACTGAGGTCAACATGGGAATGTAATTCCTAATTAGGAGGATATCATCTACATACAATACGAGGAAGACAACTGCACTCCCACTAACCTTTTTGAACACCCATGGTTCCTCCTCATTTTTGATGAAACCAAATATTTTGATGACATCATTGAAATGAGTATTCCAACTCCGAGATACTTGCTTAAGTCCATAAATGGACCTTTGCAGCTTGCAGATCTTGTGATCATCATCACTGGATGTGAAACCAAGCGACTGTTCCATATAGATATCTTCCTCAAGATGTCCATTTAAGAATGTCATTTTCACGTCCATCTGTCATATTTCATAATCGAAATAGGCTGCAACAACAAGCAATATACGGATGGATTTTAGCATGCTACGGGCGAAAAGGTATCCTGATAATCAATGCCTTCGTGCTGACTCTAACCTTTCGCTACGAACCTAGCCTTGAATATCTCCATATTTCCATCTGCACCTATCTTTCTCTTGAAGATCCATTTACACCCAATAGGTATAATACCTTCAGGTGGATCTACCAAGGTCCAGACTTGGTTTGAGTGCATCGAGTCAATTTCTGATCTCATTGCCTCTAACCATTTCTCGGAGTCGATATCTAATATCGCCTCGTCATAGGTCTTGGGGTCATTACCATGAGCCCCATTTTTCGTAAGGAACATTTTCTCTACTTTCTTTTATATGATATCTAAGTACCTTTCAGGAGGACGGGAAACCCTAGTCGATCTACGAGGTGGAAGAGGTTGTGTTGAAACTGATTCTGATTGATTAGGTTCTTGAGCTCGTTGCTCTTAGGAGACATTCTCCTTGAGCTTAACTATTCTTCCAATGCCACCATCTTGAATAAACTATTTTTCAAGAAAAATAGCATTTCGACTCACAATCACATTATGGTCTTCCGAAATATAGAAATAGTATCCTAATGACTCTTTAGGATATCCTATGAACCGAGCTCTAAAAGATCTGAACTCTAACTTGTCCGTCTGCTGTCTCTTGACATGAGCCGGACAACCCCAAATTCTGAGATGATTCAGACTTGGCTTCTTACCATGCCATATCTCATACGGTGTGGTAGGAACAATTTTAGAAGGAACCCTATTCAATACATAAATTGCTGTCATGAGACAATGTCCCCAAAAAAATTTGGAGAGGTCCGTGAAGCTCATCATGGAACGGACCATATCTAATAGGATCTGATTTCTCCGTTCTGAAATTCTGTTGAGTTGAGGTGTTCTAGGTGGAGTCTATTGAGAGACTATGCCATTGTCTTTAAGATAGTCTAGAAACTCCTGACTAAGGTATTCACCTCCTCGATCTGATCAAAGAACCTTAATGGGCTTTCCTATTTATTTTTCTACCTCATGTCTGAATTTTTTTGAACCTGTCAAAAGCTCAGACTTGTGTTTCATTAGAAACACATACCTGTACCTAGACATATCATCGGTAAAGGTAATGAAGTAGATATAGTTGCCTCTAGCCGGCACATCAAATGGGCCGCGCACATCCGTATGTACTAGGGTAAGTAGGTCTGTGGCCCTTTCCCCATGTCCCACAAAAGGAAGCTTGGTCATTTTGCCTTGAAGGCATGATTCATAAACTGGATATGACTCGAAAGTCAACGAACTCAATAGCCCAGATTTCTCCAATTTGTTAACCCTGTCTTCCGCTATATGACCTAGCCTTAGGTGCCACAGATACTTATCATTTAGACTATCTCTAGGCCTTTTAATTCCTATGGTATTCATATTTTGCTCAATATTAAATACAGATACATCAATATATAGCTGATAAAGACCGTTAATAAGAAAACCATCTGTAACTTTATTATTTTTATAAAAAATATTACAATGGTCCTTATGAAAGCTAATCACATAGCCTTCTTGTACTAAATATGAAACAGAAATCAAATTCTTGCTTGCTGCAGGCACATAATAACAGTCTCTTAAAACTAAATCTAATCCTAATGGTAATCGTAGAGGGTAAGTTCTCACAGCCACAACAGTAACTCTTGCTCCATTCCCGATGAAGTGAATTTTAGTGTAGGGGTAAAATGATAATTTTAAAACTTTTTCAAAATTACTATTTTATAATAAAAATTATTAATTAATCTAATTAATTAATATGTATAAACCTTACATAAGGATCTAAATATGATATATACATAGCATGCATTTAAATTTGAAATTCAAACTTCTACAGTAAATATTTTACTGTTATGTGTTCAGAACACATTACCTTTGTGCGGATAGTCGATCGTCGTAATCTGGTCACTGTCAGGAGGGTCTGATCATTGTAACACAGCCACACAGTGTGTCTGGCCTCTATGGATCGTCCACACGAAGCTCTCAGTCTGATCGGCTCCTCACGAATGCTAGTTCGTGGCTGAACCTTTTTTGATGGCCGATGTTGATCGAACTCCTTTGATCTTGATCTGTCGACTCCTTGGATGCTTTGGGTCATCAGCAGATGTACTTGAGAGGTTGATTATGCTCTTCCTAAAGTTTGGTGGGCTCATAATACTCATAGCTCATGTTCTCACTTCCCAAACCCTAAGCCAAAACCTTAGGGTACACTCCGAAGAAACTTGCGCCCACTTTGTTTCTTTCTTTTCTCTCCTTTTCTTTTCTTTTCTCATGCAGGAAAGCTCTCTCACACCACCCTTCTCTATTAGATGTCTTTTGCACATGCCCTATCTTATCTCCTTTTTAAAATGATGCAAGATCGCATCTTTGCAGCATTTTTACCACGTGAGAGGATAAAGATAAGTGGTTGCTCATTTGAATTCAAATCGAATTTGAATTCAAATGCCAACCAACTAATTCCTATCCACTCTATGCATGAGAAGAGAGGGGTGTGGGCTCTCTTGTGCTTGAATAATTTTCATGAGAAACCATTTCTCGTGTGGAAGAAGTGGTGCACAAGATAAAAGGTGGGCACAGAGATTTGTTATCCATTCGAATTCAAACATCTTTTGAATTTGAATGGCCAACCAATCTCATGCTTATCCATTCAAAATGGCACACAAAGAGAGGGTGTGGGATGACTTCTGTGTGGGAAAAAATTCATGAGAAGTTGTTTCTCATGAATTCAAATGGGCGTATGAGAAGTGAGGTGGCGCAGGGAGATTAGTTAAGGTGGTTTGAACCTAATTGAGCCAACCTAATCAAAATAGGTTAGGCACAATTAGACTAAGTTAAACCCAACTTAATTAGGCTTAATTAGGCTCAATAAAATCCTAATCAAATTAAGAGTTGACTAAGTCCAACCCCTGATCAAATCAGTGACCAAAACACTTTAGCGATTAGGTCAACACTTAACCAAATCGGGTCAAACCCAACTGAATCCAATTCAATTGGACTTGATCCAAAAATAATTACTCAATCAAATTGAGTTAATTAGTGATCAAATCACTAATTAAACCTCTCATAAATAGTGAATCCAAATCCGATGGGCAATCGGGCATCAGAGTCCATCGATATGAAACCCTGATCAAAAAAGTCCCAAACTAGTGAGACTCTTGACCCCGGTACCCAAAATGTATGGTACTCATAATTAGAAAATCATGATTCTCGATCACAGAGTCTCAGATATGTAGGACTCTTCATCAACCATCAGATCAGATAGGAATCTCTAATGTGTGTGACCCCACAGGTTCGAACCTAAGCCGATAGCACAGGAACCAATTCCTGTACTAATCGAAGTGACCATCTAGCAATGGTACCCAATGTCTGGATAGGTTGAATAGTCGCAATCGCAATATTCAGAACCTACGTGAATATGGTTACTGTATAATTTATCCCTTTTGACCTCTGTGTTTAGAACAACTTAGGGTTAAACTATCAACCCTGATTAGATCATCCGAATCGTGCTCAACTCAAACAGTCCTGTGACTCCTCACTAGGACTACCCTGGCTAAGATTTTGCTAAATTGAAACACGACTGTACACAGCTCCTGAACTGGAGTGGTCAATCCCATCTTGACACACACACCGACAAGTCAAGTACTTGACTACACCCAGCATCCTTCCATCATTGAATTAAAAATTCAGGTAGTCCAGTGCCTAAGTGCAATGAGTTGCTTGCAAGTCACCATGGCGGTCTCAGGTCGGAGGGACAGTTATACCCATATCCCATCGGAGCAAATTTTGACAGCAGAAAAAGCTCTGGAGTCGGTCACGTTCAGTGCAGATGTACCTTTACATCTCACCTATATGCCATACCAGTTTCTCCACACTCCTTGGTTAAGAGGACAACCAACCCATATGGCACACAATGACCTATGCTTGATAAACATTGTTGTCCTTGGTTACAATGTATCATTTGGTTGCGAACAGGTTTAAGGACTAAATGACAAATCCTCCTTTGTCGAGTCTAAATAGTCCTAAGGACTTCACCACAACACAGGAGTTCATTAGAAGATGAAATAATTTATGATGAAAAATATCAAAATAATTTTTATTTATTTATAATTTATATACTAATACAAGAATGAGCATAACCATCAACAGACTGATGATTGGCTTTGGGACACTATTCCTAACAATCTCTCACTTGGCCTAAAGCCAATCGGTGCAGTATCTAATACCCATCTTCGACTTGAAGTCGTCGAACTCTTTCACCGCAATAGCTTTAGTGAATGGGTCGGCCAAGTTCTCCTTTCCGTCGATCTTCTGAAGGTCGACGTCACCTCGATCCATAATTTTTCAGATGAGATGGTAGCGGCGCAGAATATGCTTCGTCCGTTGGTGTGCCTTTGGTTCCTTCACCTGAGCAATGGCTCCAGAGCTGTCACAGTAGAGCAGAACTGGATCAACGAGGGAGGGTGCTACTCCGAGCTCGGTGATGAATTTTCTCAGCCACACCGCTTCTTTGGCAGCATCTGATGCAGCAACATACTTCACCTCGCAAACTGAATCAGCCACAGTATGCTGCTTGGAACTCTTCCAGCAGACAGCCCCACCATTAAGGGTAAAAACAAATCCCGACACACTCTTGCTGTCATCGTGATTAGATTGGAAACTAGAGTCTGTAAACACTATAAGTCTCAAGTCCGATTCACCATAAACAAGCCACTGGTTTTCAATATTTCTTAAATACTTCAGGATGGTTTTAACAACCTTCCAATGATTCTCTCCTGGATCAGATTGATATCTACTCACTATCCCTAGTGAGTATGCCACATCTGGTCATGTACATGTCATGGCGTACATGATAGATCCCACTGCCGAAGCATATAGAATTCTACCCATATGCTCTCTCTCTTGAGGTGTGTCGGACAATCCCTTTTCGAGAGAAAAATTTCATGGCCTATCGGTAGATAGCCTTTCTTGGAATTCTCCATGCTGAACCTCTTCAGCATAGTATCAATGTACATGGACTGGGATAAGCCAAGCAACCTTTTAGATCTATCCCTATAGATCCTCATCCCTAGGATGTAGGAAGCTTCTCCCAGATCCTTCATGGAGAACTGTGACGACCGCTAAATCTTTATTCCTTGTAATGCAGGGACATCATTCTCGATTAAGAGAATGTCATCCACATACAATACAAGAAATACTACTACTGGACCATTAGCCCACTTATAAATGCAGGGCTCTTTTCCATTCTTAACGAAGCCATACATCTTGATCATCCTATCAAAACGTATGTTCCAACTCCGGGATGCCTGCTTAAGTCCATAAATGGACCTCTGTAGCCTGCACACCTTAGACTCATCTGTAGATGTGAACTCTTCAGGTTGTATCATATACACCTCTTCGTCCAGCTCTCCGTTTAGAGAAGCTATTTTCACATCCATCTGCTAGATTTCATAGTCCAGATGGGCAGCTATCGCAAGTATAATCCGAATAGATTTGAGCATTGCCATAGGAGAAAACATCTCATCATAGTCTATACCATAACATTGACGATATCCCTTGGCAACCAGACAGGCTTTATAGGTTTTCACCTTTTCATCTGCACTCCTCTTCCTCTTGAAGACCCACTTACACCCTATAGGTTTTACTCCTTCGGATGGGTCAACCAATGTCCACACATCATTGACCTTCATGGACTTCATTCGAATTTCATGGCCTCTACCCATTTCTCAGAGTCGGTCTCTGCATTGCATCCATGTAGGTGATCGGATCCTCATCATTTTCATCAAGTTCAATAGGATCGCCATCTCGGACCAAGAAACTATAGTATCTGTCCGATTGACGTGGTACTCTACCAGATCGCCTTAAGAGTGCAGGAACAATGGGCTCCAAATTTGATCTAACCAAATCCGATTCAGGTTCAGGTACTTGTGTCAATTTTTCTACCTGTCGAACTTCCTCAAGTTCGACCTTAGAGGCAACAGTCCCTTCACCAAGGAACTCTTTTTCCAAAAAAATTGCCTTAAGGCTGACAAACACCTTTTTCTCATCAGCTAGATAGAAATAATACCCCTTGGTCTCTTTTGGGTATCCTATGAAATAATACTTGTCAGACCTAGGTCCAAGCTTGTCTGTAATTAAACGTTTAACATAAGCCAGACACCCCCAAACCCTAAGGTATGAGAGTACTGGCTTACGTCCTATCCATATCTCATATGGTGTTTTGGTTACAGACTTACTCGAAACTCTATTTAGAAGGTAACAAGTCGATTAGAGCGCATATCCCCAGAGGAAGATTGGCAGACCAGCAAACCCCATCATAGATCGAACCATGTCCAACAAGGTTCAATTCCTCATTTCAGACACACCATTATGCTGTGGTGTTCCAGGAGGAGTCCACTGAGAAAGAATCCTATTCTCCCCAAGATATGTCAGAAACTCATTGGAAAGGTATTCACCTCCTCGATGAGATCGAAGAGTTTTAATACACTTTCTAGTTTATTTTTCTACCTCATTTCGGAATAGTTTGAATATTTCAAACGACTCTGACTTATGCTTCATTAAGTAGACATACCCATATCTCGATAGGTCGTCTGTGAAGGTTATGAAGTAAAAATATCCACCTCTTGCACTTGAGCTCATGGATCCACATACATCAGAATGTACCAGACCCAAGAGTTCACTGGCTCGCTCATCTTTTTCAATAAAAAGTGACTTGGTCTTCTTCCCAAAAAGACAGGACTCACAGGTTGGAAGTGATTCACAATCACCAACTTCAAAAATTTCTTCTTGAGCCAACCTGTTTATCCGGTTCTTATTGATATGACCTAGCCTACAATGCCAAAGGTAGACTTCTAACACATTATCTATTCTAGGGCATTTACCGGAGGTTTGAACTACATTGACAGACTGTGATAGTAAGTAAATTCCATTATTTAGTTGTCCAACAAATATTGTAACACCATTCAAAATGATATTGTAAATATTTTCTTTTATTAAAAATTCATAACCGTACATGGCCAAAAGGCCTACAGAAATAATATTTAATAAAAAGCTTGGACAATAGTGACATTCACTCAAAATTACATTATGAGAATTGATTACAAGGTTCATGATTCCTAAAGCTAGAACTGGAACTTTGCTTCCATCTCCAATGTTCAGGAACCTCTCACCTTCATCAAATCTCCTACTGACCTACAGACCTTGCATCGAATTACAGATATGATAAGAACTTTCGGTATCCAATATCCAGACAGTAGTATCACAAATGAAAAAGTTGCAAGGTGTTATCATATAATTACTTTGCTTCTTCTTCGGCCTGTTCGAGTCTAGTGAGGCAATGTATAGAGGACAGTTCCTCTTTCAGTGCCCCTGCTTCTTGCAAAAGAAGCACTCCACCTGGCTCTGATCGGGCTTACGCTTCTTGGTCTGACCCTGTGCTGACGTCCCAGCATGTGGCTGCACCTTCTTATTCTTCTTCTTCTTGTTCTTCTTCCCTTTCTTAAAGGGTCGAAGATCAGAAGAAGACCCTCCCACAACATTCACCGACTCCTTTTGGAGCTGGTGGTCCTTCTCAAAGTTCTGCAGCAACCCCTACAAACCGTGATAGTTCACTGCAGGCTTTGTCATCCGAAAATGAGTTAGGAAGGAGAGGAAGGACTTGGCAAAGAATTAAGGATCACATCCTTATCGAGCTGCTCATACAAGGGAAAGCCCAGTTTACTTAGGCACTCAATCATTTCAATCATGTACAGTACATGATCAGTGATTGAGGTCTCTTCCCTCATCCGAGCATTAAAAATGGCACAACTAGTTTTGTGCCTTTCAACGTCGTCAGGCATGCCAAAGGATTGGTTCAATATTTGAAGCATCTCCTGCGGCTGGGTGTTCTCGAACCTACGGCTAAACTCATCATTGATTGCCACCAGCATTATGCACCGAACGGTGGTGCGATCGTTGAGCCACTCTGATAAGTGTCTCGGACCATCCCTCTAGCATTCGGGGCTGGCTCCTCAGGTGTCAGATCCGTTACTACATAAAGGATCCACTCATGCTCAAGGATGATTTTTAATTTTTGATACCAGCTATCAAAATTAGGTCCCATGAGCTTGTCATTATCTAATAATGACCAGAGCGACAGAGTAGTGGCCATAGCTACATAAAAGAAAATTAGACCTCTATTAGTATATAAATTATTAATATTAAAGACTTGGACTTTAGTCTAAAGTTTCTCTCAGTATTTTTATGAACTGGTAGCCTCAACCTCCAATTCGAGAAATTACTTTAATTCTTTAGTGGGTACTAGAATCCACACAGACTACACACGAGCCCAACTTTGGTTGGTCAACCCATGTGCATCTATGGGTTGGTTCATAACCAGTTATTTCTCTAAATAACTTTTAGTATTTAATTTTGCCCCAGAACCTAATCAGTAGGCTTTGGCCTCTACTGAAAAGATCTTGTTAGGTCCAACCATTAACATGACTTGATTTGATGAATCAGAACAATAAATGATCAGGTCCGACTTTGGCCAGCCAACCTGACCACCATCAGAAAGACTCAACCAAATTATCATACTCTGAATGATAATTCCATTAGTCAATAAGCACCAGGCCTTTGGGCCTCCAATGATTATTAAACTAATGGACTCATTATCACTCACTTAATGGGAGGCTATGACTTAGTTATCACTATAACTTAATCATTTTAGGGACCTAATAATTTTTGAAATTTTTTTATTAAAGGATAGATGAGAAGAAATTAACTAGCCAATTTCAATCCTCCCACTGACTTCACCAAGTCAGATTAAAAAAAAGATTTAATTAAAGTCAGCATTAGGAGCACCTAAATCAGTCACACTGACCTACCTAATGACATGGGTGAGCCCTAATCACCAAGTGATCTAATCAAAACCTAACTCACCAGGTTGGCCAGGTAAGTGAGATCAGTGGTGGGGATATGCCATTAACTCGTCAGAGATCGAATCAATGCGAGTAGCTCCCACTGAAGAACCACTGGTCAAACTACCGAACTTACCTTAGACACCAACTGATTCATTAGTTTTAATTTGATCTAGTAAATAGGGTTCTACCGCATAGCCATGAATTAAGTCCATCTTGATCTAGTTAAAGACATGGACCCATTCAACTACAACTATTGGAGTTGAGTCTAGAGTGTCCTTGACCTAATCTAATTCAACTTTTGATTAGATTTGATCAATTACTCTAATTTAGTCCATTTCTTTAAGCTAACCTTAGGTCTAACCCAATTATAGACCTAATCCATCTAACCCATTGACCCACAAGTTTATGCAATTGTCTTAGGTCTTAATTCAAAATTCTAGACCAACTAGACAACACTTAATTCTTTTAATTAAGTATTTGGGCTGATGGGTCTGGGTTTGACATTTCAAAAATAATTTTCAAATTTGAAAAGTTATATTTTTTGTTCACCAAATATGTTGACTCATTTCACAAACAGATCAGCATATTTCATAAACAGCAATCCTATTGCTAATTACATAACAGAAAATAACTCAATCAAAATAAATCATGAATATTCCTTTAGATCTAATCTAACACATTCATGATAAACTTTATAATTGAACCTTTACAATTAAGTTCTTTCGTTGCTTCATCTGCATGGGATATAATTACAGTAGCACCCTTACCGCCATAGGAGAACCCCATCGAATGGGAGGAGAGGACCTTTAAACCCTACTTTTCTCCTATGATCGGACGATCATGGCAACCAACCCAATTAGACTACTTGCTACTTGGATCAAGTATATCTAAATATACCAATTTCAAAATTTAAATTTTAAATTTTAAATTTCAAATTTTGAATTTCAAATTTCAAATAAATTTCAAATTTCAAAATTTTGAATTTTAAATTTTGAATTTTAAATTTTTGAATTTTAAATTTTAAATTTCAAATTTTAAAATTCAAATTTTAAATTTTGAATTTCAAATTTCTGAATTTTGAATTTCGAACAACTTTCAAAATTCAAATTTTAAATTTTAAATTTCAAATTTAAACTTTTAGATTATAACTTAATCTATGTATGCAAATATATATCATATTTTAGAACCCGCTCTAATACCATTTGAAGTGAATTTTAGTGCAGGGGTAAAATGGTAATTTTAAAATTTTTTCAAAATTACTATTTTATAGTAAAAATTATTAATTAATCTAATTAATTAATATATATAAATCCTACATAAGGATCTAAATATGATACATACATAGCATGCATTTAAATTTGAAATTCAAACTTCTACAGTAAATATTTTACTGTTATATGTTCAAAACACATTACCTTTGTGCGGGTAGTCGATCGCCATAATCTGATCATCGTCGGGAGGATCTGATCATCACAATATAGATACACAGTGTGTCTGGCCTCTGCGGATCATCCACATGAAGCTTCCAATCTGATGGCTCCTCACGAATGCTAGTTCGTGGCTGAACCCTTTTTAATGGTCGATGTTGATTGAACTCCTTCGATCTTGATCTGTCAACTCTTTGGATGCTCCGAATCATCAGCAGATGCACTTGAGAAGTTGATTATGCTCTCCCAAAAGTTTGGTGGGATCACGACACTCGTAGCTCATGTTCTCACTTCTCGAACCCTAAGCCAAAACCCTAGGGTACACTTCGAAGAAACTTGCGCCCACTTTGTTTCTTTCTTTTCTCTCCTTTTCTATTCTTTTCTCATGCAGGAAAGCTCTCTCATGCCACCTTTCTCTATCAGATGTCTTTTATGCATGCTCTATCTTATCTTCTTTTTAAAACGATGCAAGACCGCATCTTTGCAGCATTTTTACCGCGTGAGAGGATAAAGATAAGTGGTTGCTCATTTGAATTCAAATCGAATTTGAATTCAAATGCCAACCAACTCATTCCTATCCACTCTATGCATGAGAAGAGAGGGGCGTGGGGTCTCTTGGGCATAGATAATTTTCATGAGAAACCATTTCTCATGTGGAAGAAGTGGCGCACAAGATAAAAGGTGGGTGTAGAGATTTGTTATCCATTCGAATTCAAACATCTTTTGAATTTGAATGGCCAACCAATCTCATCCTTATCCATTCAAAATGGTGCACAAAGAGAGGGCGTGGGATGGCTTTTGTGTGGGAGAAAATTCATGAGAAGTTGTTTCTTGTGAATTCAAATGGGCGCATGAGAAGTGAGGTGGCGCAGGGAGATTAGTTAAGGTGGTTTGAACCTAATTGAGCCAACCTAATCAAAATAGGTTAGAAACAATTAGACTAAGTTAAACCCAACTTAATTAGGTTTAATTAGACTCAATAAAATCTTAATCAAATCAAGAATTGACTAAGCCCAACCCCTGATCAAATCAGTGACCAAAACACCTTAGCGATTAGGTCAACACTTAACCTAATCGGATCAAACCCAACTGAATCCAATTCAATTGGACTTGATCCAAAAATAATTACTCAATCAAATTAAGTTAATTAGTGATCAAATCACTAATTAAACCTCTCATAAATATTGAGTCCAAATCTGATGGCCAATCAGGCATCAAAGTCCATCGATATGAAATCCTGATCAAAAAAGTTCCAAACCAGTGGGACTCTTGACCTCAGTACCCAAAATGTGTGGTACTCATAATCAGAGAATCTTGATTCTCGATCACAGAGTCTCAGACATGTAGAACTCTTCATCAACCATCAGATCAGATAAGAATCTCTAATGTGTGTGACCCCGCAAGTTCGAACCTAAGCCGGTAGCACAGAAACCAATTTCTGTACTAATCGAAGTGACCATCTAGCAATGGTACCCAATGTCTGGATAGGTCGAATAGTCACAATCGTAACATTCAGAACCTACGTGAATATGGTTACTGTATAATTCATCTCTTTTGACCCCTGTGTTTAGGACGACTCAGGGTTAAACTGTCAACCCTGATTAGATCATCCGAATCGTGCTCAACTCAAACAGTCCTGTGACTCCTCACTAGGGCTACCCTGACTAAGGTTTTGCTAAATTAAAACATGACTGTACACAGCTCCTGAACTGGAGTGGTTAATCCCATCTTGACACACGCACCAACAAGTCAAGTACTTGTCTACACCCAACATCCTTCCATCACTAAATTAGAAATTCAGGTAGTCCAGTGCCTAAGTGCAGTGAGTTGCTTGCAAGTCACCGTGGCGATCTCTGGTCAGAGGGACAGTTATACCCATATCCCATCGGAGCAAATCTTGACAGCAGAAAAAGCTCTGGAGTCGGTCACATTCAGTACAGATGTATCCTTACATCTCACCTGTATGCCATACCAGTTTTTCCACACTCCTTGGTTAAGAGGACAACCAACCCATATGGCACACAACGACCTATGCTTGATAAACGTTGTTGTCCTTGGTTACAACGTATCATTTGGTCGCGAACAGGTTTAAGGACTAAACGACAAATCCTCCTTTGTCGAGTCTAAATAGTCTTAAGGACTTCACCACAACACAGGAGTTCATTAGAAGATGAAACAATTTATGATGAAAAATACTAAAATAACTTTTATTTATTTATGATTTATATACTAATACAAGAATGAGCACAACTGTCAACAGGCTGACGATTGGCTTTGGGACACTATTCCCAACACCCGACGCATAGGATCATCTTTCCATCCCTCAACCTCCTACTCTCTTCAAGACCCTGCATAGAAGTGCACAAATGAGCACTAGAACCAGAGTCAAGCACCCAACTGGATGCAGAAGAAACCGTAAGATTAGATTCTAAAATGAGCATACCTCCAGAAGGACCATCTTTCTTGTTCTTCAGGGTGGCCAGGTATTGAGGATAGTTCTGCTTTCAATGGCCGTCTGATTGGCAGTGAAAATATTTTTTCTTATCAGCAGCCTTCTTCTTTGGTTCTGTCTTCTTCTTCTTGCCATCCACCTTCTGCTTCTTTGCAGACTTCTTTTTCTTTCCAAAAGATTTTCTCTTGAAAGAAGTCCGCTCTACAGTAAGAACTGAGCCTTTTGAACCCTTCATAAAAAGCTCAGCTATAACCAGCATGTTCATTAACTCGACCAAGGTACACTACATCTTATGCATATGAAAGTTCATGATGAACTGACCATATGCATCGGACAAGGATTGAAGGATCACATCAATCTAAAAATTCTTATCTAAGATGATATCGAGCTTCTCAAGCTCCTCAAGATCCTTAATCATTGTCAAACAATAATCTTGGACTGACTGCCCATCACGCATCTTGGCCTTAAAAAGTCTTTGACAGACTTGATACTTGGCCGCGCGACTCTGTTCACCAAACAACTCTTGTAGGTGAGCCAACATTTGGCGGGTAGTCAAAATGTTCTCATGTTGGCACTGCAAGTCATCAGACATTGCACCCAACATGTAGTACCATGCTTTGTTATCATCATCCGTCTACTTTTTCAGGGATGCTCTCTGTTCAGCAGTCGGACGTGCTGGTATGGCAGGTGGATCCTGATCCAAGACATGAGTCAATTTTTTGAAACCCAAAATAATTCTGTAGTTCCTCAACCAGTCCTTGAACTTGGGTCCAGTCAGTCTATGGGTGTCTAGAATTTTTGTCAGGGGGTTTAAGGCAGACATGTTTCCTGTAGAGAGTCAAAAGTTTCTAGTTAGATTTTGTAATCAGACTCAACCAATTTGTTTAAGATTTTTATTTTTAAATAAATTAGACTCCCACTATTTTCTCAAATCCCTACACTCCCTTGGTAGAGATGTGAAAATCTCCATGATCAGTAATTTTTAGTGGGTGGTGCGGTCTCACCGACTGGCTCACCACCTTACCTAACAGTTATTGGTGATGGGTCAACCGATGAGTGGATAACTCTTGTCCAATGATTCTCTAATCATGGTGCACCCAAAACTTGGTCTCTAATTCATGAAGCTCACCATGTCTGGGATATTTCTCCAATCCTTAGTTAAGTCAAACCCACCATTTGCACGAACTAGATTCCTGATTGGGTCCCTCACCATATCCGAAATATTGAGCCCAACCCATCCTCTAATCTGTAGTATCCAATGCCTAATGGACATGGTTGCGTCTTCCCGATGCAACTGAGCTACTGTAATTAGTCGAGAACAATCAACCCCGGGAAGGGCCCGCACATTCATAATGGTGGAAGACCTAGACTTAATATTTTTTTAGGAAGATTTATTTAGGTCTCATTAAACTTGACTTGACATAGTCATAACAATTATGACTAACCAAGTGGCATGGGTTAGTTCGAATTGTTAGCCACCTCTAATCAGAACTGAGTCGACACATATGGCCAGGTAAGTGAGACCGATGGGAGGGATATGCCATTAACTCGATAAGAACGCATTCGAGTCGAGTAGCTCCCAATTAAAAATGAGTCGGTTGCATCTGCCCAACTTACCTTAGACACCAAATTATCGAACCAGAACTAATTGGGTTAGCCTACAATCCAGGCTCTAACCACTGAGCCAAATTAGGTCTTAACTTGATCGAGTCACATCTAAATGTAATTCGACCTTGACCCAAACTTAATCCTATTAGGCTGATCAATTATCAACTTTCATGATTCCACCTAACCAACTCTTGATTCGGTTTGATCAACCACTAGACCTAATTGAGCTACCCAAGCCTGAACCTAATTTTATGAAAATATCTTAGATCTGAAATTCTCAATTTTAGACCTAACTTAATTTCATAAGCTTAATTCATTAATTAAGTTTGGGTTCATAAACAAAGTATGTAAAATAAATTCTAGGATTTTAGGATCTAGGATTTTGCAGCAAAGTAAGTTTTGATTTCTGATTAAGGATGAACGCGCGGCACCCCTACACGTCATATGAACACCCCATTGAATGGAAAGAGAGGGTCTTAAAACTCTACTTTATTCTTATGACCGGACGACCATAAGAAACACCTTAATCAAAAATATAAATTTAACTACAAAACTAGTTAGATCTAAATTAACATATCACATATACAATTTAAGATCTAACTAATACATGCTTTGCATACATCTCATGTATCAAAAATCAATCTAATTAACATGCTTTCAGATCTGATACATCACATGTAATATCTAAAAAATAAGATTTAAATTAAACTATTCAAAATTAAATCTATTCTAGATAAGTTACTAGAATAATTCTACAACTAGTCTAGGCATGCTGCAGATCAATTTTATGAAAAAATTAAAATTTTATTTTTTATTTTTTAATCTAATTATAATATATATAATATTAAAAAAATAGAGAATAAATTAAATTTAATTCATATTTTAATTTCATTAAAATATAAAACTTAAGACCATTCATGGATTCAACTAATCCTAGTCTAGTCATGCATCTTATGCATGTTAGATCTTCTTAGATTTAATTTTAAATATTTTAATTTTAGATTTTATCACATCTGATGTAATATCTAAAATTTTTTAATATCAGATAAATTAAAATTAAAATTAGATCTAAAATAGATCTGAAATAGAGCCAACAACCTAGCTCTGATACCACTTTAAGGGAAGAAAATTGCTTTTCCTCGTAGGATCTTTCAGATTTCATCAAATCTGGAATAAAATAATTTTAAAAAAATTTATCCTATATATTTTAGATCTAATTCTCTAGATATAATTTTATTATCTGATATTTAAAATCTAAAATTAAATCTAAATCTATGATGAAAGAAGAAGTACCTCAAGGGTAATCTGATTACCCTGTAGATGATCTCTACACAGCCCGAGGTTCTGATGTAGCCACGTAAGCGCCTGTCCTCTATCGATATCTACTTAGGTAGGATCTAGAATATCTTCTCCTCATAAATCTATGCTCTAAAAATTAGATCTTTATCTGATTTAAAAGTGCTTCAGAACTCCTTCTGAAGTTGGAGCAGCAGCCTGTCGAAGATGTCCTGCAGCCTTCTATTCCAGGCATCACCACGTCTTGGATCTTTGCCAGATGGATGTCCAACTCTTTGGATGTGAAGAGGGGAGGAAGGAGAGCAGGGAGGATATGGAGAAGAGGGAAGGATGTGGCAGATATTAGGTTTTGTGTATAAAATAATTTCTTCCATGAAACCCTAGGCGCAGCAGGGTTTATATAGACCCTGTATGCTGCGCAGTGCCACATCATTCAACCAATCAAAAAATTCCAATAAATTTTGGAAAAATTCTGATTGGTGGAGTGATGTCATCTAATCATATCAGATAAGAACCCCACCTTCTCTTCAAAGTTGATGCCAACATTGGATAAGCTCAATCAAGGTGGCGCCAAAGAGTCCATGTTTATCAGGACTCTTTGGTTCTTATCCATTTGGGGTGCCCACTTTAATCCAATTGGGCTCATGCCATAATCTTATTATGGTACCCAATTCAATTGGGTTTTGGCATGTGGACACTTCACAAAAATTCTCCAATGAGCCCTCTTCATTTTAAGACCCATATGTCAACTTTTGACAGATGTCCTAAAATAAAATTGGTAGGTACTAAAAATTAGCAGGTGTGGTCTTAAATTCATCTCATAAATTAAGACAAGCCTTTTCTGAACTAGACAAGCTTCATTTAGACTGAGAGAAATCTTTCCAAGATTTTTTGGATGAGTCAAATCATATTTAGCTCAGTAGAGACAGAAAAGATTACACGAGGAGAAAGTTAGGCTCAATCGTGTGCTAGCACGATTTTCTTGAACCTAATTGGATCTAATCCAAATCAATTGAGTTAGCCCAATTGATGACATCTAGATCCTAACCCTTGTTTGTTTGACCCAGTTAGGTTCAATTCTGTATGATAATGAGACATGTCATGATCTCATCATCGACATCATCGAAACTCTTTTTGATGGATCAGAACTCTTCTAATTCAGACAATTAGAATGATCGATCATCAATATCATTCTAATTGCTCTCAAAATCCATCAGTGACACCTAGCAGTATGTGGTGGCAACCCATCAGAATTGAAGATGAACCTCTCGATGCAGTTACCTGTGTGATGGAGTTCCTCTATCATGAGTCTCGACTGAATTAGTGTTAAGGTGAACTCATCAAACCCAACATCAGTCATATGAGTTAATCAATCGATCCGAGTCCGATGTGAAACCTTAATAGAAAACTCTTTTCTATTATTTCACTCTGCCATGGCCATGGGCTTAAGGACTCGATCTTTCAATTATCATAGGACTACTCCTCTCATCTACCGAGGTTGATAGATCCCATCTTGGTGCAACCTAGTTCCTACAATGAATATGCTATAGCCAACATATACTTCAGGATTCCGAATGGTTAGGAGATCGAGTTATGGTGTAGTCAAACTATAACACACTCAAGATGAACTGTCGATGCACCTCAGGTCAAAGAACTAGACACACAACTGCAGCAAGCTAGTCATCGATGAGAAGGTAGACTTCCTTATGACTACTTGATATGGTCACGCTCAGTACTCTCATTCTCAATGAATATCTGTACTCTCACTCTGGTGTCTTCACACCATAGACTCAAGACACATCTACCCTAAGAAAGTGATCGTACACCAACCTTTCGGATCGATCACCATCCTCGTGATGATCCTATGGTCAGGAGCTGTTTATGAGTTAGTTATGTAAATTCATGCCTTAAATTTTCAACTCTTGAAAATATGAATTTATATTTCCACTAACTCAAAGGATGTATCACAGACACAATGTGATAGAAGAATAATCCTTTTATTCATTTATAGTCAAAATTATAAATTTATCTTTAGATCTGTACAGGAATGTGTCAGTCGATCTGGCATCTAGGGCACATATCTAACAATGAAGTTTGATAAAATAGTGGAAGACATAATTAGATAAAAGTCTTAGTCTAGTTGTGCATGTCATCATGAGTTGTCCGCTTATATTATATTCTTGTTGTTATAGATTAACTACACTCATGACATTCTCACTTTCACTTAGAGATATCCTAGATGCAAACAAGTCGACTGGATCCAACTATGTCGACTAGTTAAGAAACTTGAGAATTATTTTCACTCAGGAGAGTCTCTTATATTCTGGATACACCTGCTCTAGATTCTCTTGGAGAAGATGCTTTCAAGAAAAGGGCCACATATAAAATGTGAAAAGATGACAGTGTAACTGTCAATGCATCATGCTTGCTTCTATGAGCAAGGAGCTTTACAGGCAGTATGAGGGTATGGATGTTCTCTCTATTCTCCTTAACCTTAAGGATTTATACGAGGAACAAAATCAGACTACACGATATGAGATATCAAAGCAGTTGTTCTGTCCCCGCATAACTGAAGGCACCTCCATGCAAACTCATGTCCTAAAGATGATTTATTTGATCACTCATCTAGGACAGCTGGGTTTTGCCATGAATGGTGAACTGAGCCAGGATTTGATCCTGTAGTCTCTTCTTGACTCTTTTTCTCAATTTATTATTAATTATCATATGAATAAATTAAATATTAGCTTGTCTGAACTGCTGAACATGCTAAAAATAGCAGAGAGCCATTTCAAAGGTGAAAAGGCTCAAGTCCTTCATGTTGATAAGATTAGCAAGAAGAAAGCAAAGAAGGGTTCTAAGAAAAAGATAAACCCTAAAGCTAGCATCTTCAAGAAGAAGGCGAAGAAGGTCTCTGTCAAAGGTACTTGTCAGTGGTGAAAGAATTATATCCTACAAGCCAATCGTATATAGAATGCGATAGGATGTATTTTGTAATTTATCTTCCAAACCCATGTAATTGATATTTATTTTAATAAAATAGGTATTTTTGATTCATTATATGCTGCATCTTGTTGTTCTTAAGATTATAATGAACCCCATAGGTTTGGACAATGGTTTTAAGGCCGTGATGAGATCATGCCAGTGAGATCTAAATCCTTGATAGTCCTAACCTAAAATATTTCTAGTTGTTAGTACATTGAGTCAGGGATCAATAATATCGGTAAGACTGGCATATCCTATGTATGCTCAGAAATGAGCGTGGTTGATCTTACAATCACTTGTGTGGTGACACTAATACAAGGATATGGGTACTCATTAAAGAATGAGTTTACTGAATTGACCTATGAGAGAATATCAGATGGAGTCTTATTTACATATCAACTGATGATTCTCTAGTGAAAGTTGTGTAAGTGATCCTTAGACCTGAGGTCACCATGGTACTTTGTGTACATAGATCCATGTTTTGATTCACTACCTAGCTTGGTTCTTTGATCCTTGTGTGGGATGTTTTGAATATGGTGAAGTGTGCATGGAGATTGTGAGTGATCAATAAGGGATTTGTCACTCCTAATAAGGGGAGCGAACATCCTATGTGATCTCGCAAGATGATGATTCTGAAAGTCTTTGGCCAAAGTAGGATGATAATTAGAAAAAAATTTCTAACATATCATCAACAGAATCATCACCTTCAAATCGAGATACATAAAGATAAGTGATTGGGTTTGACATATTTTCATGCCCACAGCTCATCGGGATATTATTTGACTGAAGGATTGAATTACATGAAAAATTATCACTGAAAGATATTTTGATAATTTTTTATCAAAATTTTAAATCTTTTGGATGGTCATAATATATTGCTAGACATCAATCTTGACTTGTGAATTTATCAAAATTAAAAGAGTTTAATTTTAGAGTCAATTTAGAAAAGTTCAAATTGATTGGGACTCTTCAGATGACCTAATCTCATCAGATTAGGGTTACATCGAAAGTCTTGATCCACTGCTGGCTAGATTTGAAATCTAATAGATCACACACTTTGAGATTTGACTTTGATCTAATCTAATTAGAGTTCTAAGTGTTGCTTGAATGCCCTAAGATTTGATTTTTTCATGTGTTGGAGCCAAAAATTAAATCTTAGGTTGTATGACATCTAAAGAGTATCTTCTAAGTGTCGTTCTGATGGTGAGATCGAAAGCAACTGAACTTTGGTATGATCATGATGTAAGTTCAAAGCTGACAGTATTTTTGAGAAGATAAGGCTACGGCAGCGCACCGGTTGGGAAGAACTTTGGCCAACAACCATGTAAATCATCATTGGAGGACTTCTATCTTGGGGTCTTGTGGAAAACACCAACATGCTATTTTTTATATTGATTAAAGTATAAATTCTATCTCTTTGTATGCTTGAATTTGCTTTGATCGTGATCGGCAAAGTGATTCTAAAATTTTGGATTTAGATCAATAGTTTTACTTGATAAAGCTATTGATTTGCTTGTTTTAAATTTTTTAAAAATTACTTTTCGCTATGTGGTCAAAACCCAATAAGTGGGAGGATTATGGTTTATTAATTGATCTCTTTTCATCTCTAAACTTATCAATTAAATCCTCTAAATTATTAGATCTCTAAAATGAGATAGTTATGGTGATAACTAAATCATAGCCCCCCATTAAGTTAGGTGATAATGGGTCCATTAGTATGATGATCATTGAAGGCCCAAAGGCTTAGTGCTCATCTACTGTTGAAATTATCATTCATAATATGATGACTCAATCGAGTCTCTCTAGCAAGTGGTTAGGTTGGTCGGCCAAAATCGAGTCTGATCATTTGGTAGTTAGATTTTTAAGTATGATCATGTTAATGATTGGATCTAACCAGGGCTTGCAGAGAAGATCAAAGTCAACTGAAAAGTTATCTGGGCTAAATCAATTACTAAAAATTATCTAGTGAAACAATTGATTAAAGAATCTTCCTATAGATGCACATGGGTGAGTTGACTAAAGTCGGACTCATGTGTAATCTGTGTGGATTCTAGTACCTACTAAGGAATTAAGATCATTCTTCGAATTGGAGGTAGAAGCTATCAATTCATATAAAATAGTGAGAGAATCTTTAGACTAAAATTCATATCTTTAGGCTTAATTAATTTATATATTGATTAGGTTTTGATTTTTTTTTTGTATAGTTATGGCCACAAACTTGTTGCTCCGATCACTGTTGAACAGTGAGAAATTGATGGGACCCAATTTTGATAACTGGTATCAAAAATTAAAATCATCTTGGAGTACGAGCAGATCTTATACGTCCTTATAGATCCAGCACCTGAGGAGCTTGCTCCTAATACTTATGGTGTAATTCGAGATATTTACTTGAAGTGGCTCAACGATCACACCATGGTGTATTATATCATGCGAACTACTATGAACGATGAGTTCAACCGAAAATTTGAAGAGGCTCGGCCAGAAGACATACTCAAGGTGTTGAAAGAGTCTTTTGGTACTCCCGACGATGTTGAGCGGCACAAGAGCAATTGTGTTATTTTCAATGCTCGAATGATGGAGAGAGCATCGATCACCAATCATATATTTTACATGATCGAACAGATCAAGTGACTGAGCAAGCTCAGCTTTTTCTTGCACGAATAGCTTGGGAAAGATGCAATTCTGAACCCCTCCCAAATCCTACCTACCATTTCTTAGTCATTTCTGAATGACGAAGCCTGTAGTCAACTACCATGGTCTGTTGGGGTTGCTACAGACTTTTGAGAAGGATCACCAACTCCACAATGAGATGGTGAATGTAGTGGGAGGATCTTCTTCAAGTGGACGTCATCCCTTTAAGAAAGGGAAGAAAAAGAAATATAAAAAGATGCAAAGTGCTGGGAGTCAGACCCAAAAGTTCAAGTTCAAGACTAACTAAAGTCAGACAAAGTGCTTCTATTGTAGGAAGTAGAGTTATTGGAAGAGAAACTATCCTTAATACATAGCTTTCCTTGATCCGAACAGACCGAAGAAGAAGAAGCAATCAGTTGCTTAATAAAGTAATTATATGATAACACCTTGTAACTTCTCAATTTTTGATATTATGACCTAGGTATTGGATACTGATAGTCCTATTAACATTTGTAATTTATTGCAGAAACTTCAAATCAGTAGGAGATTTGGAGATGGCGAGAGATTCTTGAACGTTGGAGATGAAAGATCAGTTTCAGTTCGAGCTTTATGAATTATCAAGCTTGTATTCGATTCTCATTCTATTGTTCTTAGTGATTGTCATTTCTGTCCTAGTTTCTTATTGAATGTCATTTCTATAGGTCTTTTGGCCAAAGCAAATTATGAAATTTTAATAAAGAAAAGCTTTTGTAATATCATTTTGAATGGTGTTACTAAGATGCGTAGACAGTTGAATAATGATATTTATATAGTATCATAGTCAAATGTAATGTACATGTCTAATAAATGCCCTAGAATAGTTGATGTCTCGAATGCCTACCTTTGGCATTATAAACTAGGTCATATTAAAAAGAATAGGATGAACAGGATAGCTCAAGAAGGAATTTTTGATGGCAATGATTATGAATCACTATTAATTTGTGAGTCTTGTTTCTTAGAAAGATGACCAAATCACTTTTTACTGAAAAAGATGAATGAACCAGTGATGTTTTGAGCCTTATACATACTGATGTATGTGGATCCATGAGCACAAGTGCCAGAGGAGGATATCACTATTTTATTACATTCACAGATGACCTATTTAGGTATGGATACATCTACTTGATGAAACACAAGTCTGAATTATTTGAAATATTCAAACAATTCTATAATGAAGTAGAGAAACAAACTGAAAAGAATATTAAAACTCTTCAATCTGATTGAAGAGATAAATATCTTTCTGATGAATTTCTGACATATCTTGAGAAAAATGAGATTTTCTCACAATGGACGCCTCTTGGAATGCTACAACACAATGGTGCATCGAAAAGGAGAAATCGAATCCTGTTGGATATGGTTTGATCTATGATGGGCTTTTCTAGTCTGTCGATCTCCCTTTGGGTATATGCACTTGAGTCGACTTGCAATGTGCTTAATAGAATTTTTAGTAAATCTATAAGTAAAACACCACATGAGATGTGGATGGGACTAAGCCAGTGCTCTCTCACCTTATGGTTTAAGGGTGTCCAGCTTATGTCAAATATTTGAAAATGGATAAACTTGGAGCCAGGTTGGACAAATATATTTTTATAGGATATCCCAAAGAAACTAAGGGGTATTATTTCTATCTTGCTGATAAATAAAAGGTGTTTGTCAGCTTTAGAATAGTTTTTTTGAAAAAAAAAATTTTGAAGAAGGAATTAATGTCTCTAAGGTTAAACTTGATAAAGTTCAACAGATAGAATCGATACAATTTAGTGAACCCACAGAATCAGATTGGATGATGTCAAACTCAAAACTTATTGTAGAGGCACCATTAAGGAGATCCGATAGAGTATTGTGTCAACCGGATAGATACTATGGCTTCTTAGTCTAGGACGGGGATCCCATTGAACTCGATGAGAACAATGAGGATCCAATCACCTATATGGATGCAATGCAGAGATCCAACACTGATAAATGGCTTGAAGCCATAAAGTTTGAAATAGAGTCCATGAAAGTCAATGATGTGTGGACATTAGTTGACCCACTTGAAGAGATTAAACCCATAAAGTGTAAATGGATCTTCAAAAGGAAGAGGGGTGCAGACAGAAAAGTGAAAACCTATAAAGCCTGTTTGGTTGCCAAGAGTTATTGTCAGTGTTATGGTATTGACTATGATGAGATATTTTCTTCTGTGGCAATACTTAAATCCATTCAGATTATGCTTGCGATAGCAGCATATATGGACTATGAAATCTGATAGATGGATGTGAAAATAGCTTTTCTAATTGAAGAGTTGGAAGAAAGATATACATGATATAGTCTAAAGGTTTTACATCTATAGATGAGTCCAAAGTGTGCAAGCTTTAGAGATCCATTTATGGATTGAAGCAAGCATTTAAGAGTTGGAATATGCATTTTGATAAGGTTATCAGAACATATGGCTTCGTTAGGAATGGAGACGAATCCTGTATTTGCAAATGGGTAAACAACTTTGTGGTTGTATTTTTTGTTTGGTATATGGATGACATTCTCTTAATCGATAATAACATTCTTGCATTACAAGAATAAAAGTTTAGTTATCATCTCAATTCTCTATGAAGGACTTGGGAGAAGCATCCTACATCCTTGGGATGAAGATCTATAGAGATGATCGAAAAAATTATTTAAATTATTTCAGTCCACATACCTAGATACCATGTTGAAATGGTTTAGCATGAAGAATTTTAAGAAAGGCTATCTACCGATAGGCCATGAAATTTCTCTCTCAAAGGAAGATTATCCGATAACTCCTCAAGCGAGAGAGCATATGAATAAAATTTTATATACTTCGATAGTAGGTTCTATAATATACACCATGATATGTACAAGATCAGACGTGGCATACTCACTAGAGATAGTGATTAGTTACCAGTCTGATCTAAGAGAAAACCACTGAAAGGTCGGAAAGATTATCCTTAAGTATTTAAGAAATACTAAAGACCAATAGTTTGTTTATGGTGAAACTGACTTGAAACTAGTGGGGTTCACCGACTTTAACTTTCAGTCAAACCATGATGATAGCAAGAGTATATCGAGATATATTTTTACCTTGAACAATGGAGTAATATACTGAAAAAATTTCAAACAGCACACCATGACTAACTCTATTTGCGAGGTGGAGTATATTGCAGCATCCGATGCTACGAAGAAAGCTATGTAGCTGCAAAAATTCAGCAAGTTCGAAGTGGCACCCTCTATTGATGGCCCTGTCTTATTACACTGCAACAATACTAAAGCTATTGCTCAAGCTAAGGAGCCGAAGTTCCATCAATGCACCAAGTATATTCTGCACTGTAACCATCTTATCTGAGAGATCGTGGATCGAAGTGACATCGACCTTCAAAAGATTGATGAAAAAAAGAACCAGACTGACCCATTTACTAAAGCTCTTAAAATTAAGGAGTTCTATGATCCCAAGTCAAAGATGGATATACGATACTGTATCGATTGGCTTTAATTCAAGTGAGAGTTTTTAGAAATTATGTTCTAAAGTCAATCGTTAGTCTGTTGATGATTGTGCTCAAATTTATAATTTGTATATAAATTTTTATTAATAAAAATTATTTATTTTTTTCATCATATTTTATCCATCTTATTTAAACTCCTGTGTTGTCATGAAATCATTAGAACTATATTTAATCGACAAAAGAGGATTTGTCATTTAGTTCTTAAAATATGTTCACGACTAAATGATATGCTGTTAATAGGATGATAGCAATATCAAGTATTGATCATTGTGAGCCATATAGGTTGGTTGTCCTATTAACCAAAGAGTATGGAGATACTGGTATGGCATGCAGGTGGAATGTAGGAGTACATTCGCACCGAATGTGACAAAAAATGGAGTACTCTACTATTGAGAGTAGCTCGCGAAGGGTATGGGTATAAGTGTCCCTCCAATCTGAGATCACCATGGTGACTTGTAAGCAACTCACTGTACTTTGATATTGAATCATCTAAATTTTTAATTTAGTGATGAAAGATTACTGAGTACAGTCATATTTATCAAGTCAGTATGCGAGTCAAGATAGAATTGATCCCTCCGAATAAGTAGGAGTTATGCATCAGCATATTTCAATTTAGTAAAACCTTGACTAGGATAATTCATTTGATGGATTTGAAAGGTTGAAATATAATATGTGAGACTATTTTACGGTTGACAATCAAATCCTAGGTCATCTTAAGCATTAGGGTCAAAGGAATGAATTATACGATAACTATACGCCAGTAGATTCTAAAATGTTGCTTTGCAATCTTTCAATCTATTCAGACGTCGGATCCCACTACTAGATGGTTACATCAATTAGTATAGAAAGTTTATTCTTATGCTACCAACTTAGGTTCGAACCTATAGGATACACATATTAGAAGATTTGATCTGATCGGATGGCTGAAGAGTCTTATTGGATTGAGATTCTAGTGAAGAGTCCCACTGGACTGGGACTCTAGAGGAGAGTCCCACTGGATTGTGACTCTACCATTAATGAAAGATTTATTAGTAATTAAATTACTAATTAACTTAATTTGATTGAGCAAAGAGGTTTGGATCAAGTCTAATTGAATTGGATTCAGTTTGACTTAGTTTGGGTTTGATTTGATCAAGCCTAATTGTAAGAAAATTTTGTTTCCAATTTGATCAGGACTTGAGCTTAGTTAATTTCTAATTGAACTAAAAATTTATTGTGATAATTGTATTTCTAATTAGTTTAGATTCCTTTCTCTCATTGGGTTCAAACTAAATCTGATTGGATTTGGAATAAAATTGGAAACAAAGAGTCCCAGCTAGAAGGGACTCTCTCCCTTGCGCATGCCCTGGACCCACATCATTCTCTACATGCAAAAAGAGGTTTTGCATGAGATCTTTGGGTATGAGAAAGGAGGGTGCAGAGAGGGTGGGCAGCACTCTTGATGAGGCATGGGTCTTTTCTCTTTCCTGATTTGAATTCAATCCAAATCAAAGATAAAGAGATAAGAAGGAAAGAGATCTATTTAAATTGGAAAGATGGGTGGCACCAAATATTTTTTTCTTTTGTGTGTTGAGGTTTTATTGTTGGCATCAAAAAAATCTTATTTTTTTCTTACACCATCATATAATTTTGGAAAAATTTGGATGCCCCATATGAATGTGGCGTGGAGTTTTTTGGCACCCCCTCTTGACCCTAAACCCTAATGTCTAACTATATAAAGGGGGTCCAATAGTTGGATGTCTCATATGTGATATTGATTGAAATTTGTTTCTTCTCCAAAGCTCTCTCCTCCCTTCCCTTTTCTCCATTGATTCTTTTTCTTCTCTGAAGCATCCAAGAGATCAAAAGAAGAAGAAGAAGATCAGCCTTCAAAGATCCTTGTGAGCTAGAATTTTCAAAGAGCCTGATCAGCATCCGTTCTTCGTGTGGACGATCTGTAGAGATCGGATACCTTTGTACAGCTGCAAGCAACCTGAAGGAGCACCTATCCACGTGATACACTTATGGAGATTAGCAACCCATGCTTTGGTAATGAGTTCTGAACTCATTAGATCAAGTTTGATTAGATCTAAGGATTAGATCTAATCTAGAGCATCGATATGATTGATACTGATTTTTATTTTTAGATCTTAATCTCATATTAAATTATATCATAGGTCTTAGCATGGTAGTTTAGATTAGATCTTGTACATATAATGTATGTTAAATTGTTTAATCTAATTAGATCCATTGTAAAAATTTTAAAATTGCATGCATAGAACTGCCTAATATTTTTTTCAAGTTGCACGTCTAAAGATGGTTCTCTAAGTGAGAGTTGTATAAGTGATCCTTAGATCTGAGACCATCATAGAATCTTGTGCATATGAATCTATATTTTGGTTCATATCCAGATATAGCATTAAGATATATATGAAATATTTTGGATATAGTAGAGTGTGTATGGAGGTTGTGAGTCGGTCAATAAGGAAACCAATCACTCCTAGTAAGAAGAGATGACATCCTATGCATTCTCATCTCTAGATGACTCAAAAAGTCTTTGGTCAAAGCAGGATGAAGATTATAAAAGATTTTTAATGTTTCATCATCTGAGTCATCACTGATTGATGGAGAATCGATATGAATATATGTTTGAGTTTGACATGATTCCACACTTATGAATATATTCAGGATGCGAGATGATTGAAGAATTGAATTTCACGATAATTTACCACTGAAGGATATATATAATATTTTTATTAAATTTTATATCTTTTAAATAATCTTAATATATTACTAGATATCAATCTTGACTTGTAGATTTGATCAAATTAAAAAGTTTAATTTGATCATCAATTAGAAAGAGTTCTAATTGTTGAACTCGGACTAGCATAGTTTAGACCTTAATCGATTAGAAAAGAGTCTAATCAAATTAGGTCAACCTGCACCCAGACCTATTGCTGGCTAAATGTAGAATGCAATGGGTCAGACACATAAAAGAATTAATCAAAGACCCATTTTATATGATTGATTGAAAGTTTGGATCCAATCAGATAGCCGGTAAGCACGTTAGCATATGTGATTGACCCTAGCTCCTTAGGAGGTCAGACTTGATATCAAACCTTACTATTTGGCTAACTCAATTTGATGAGCACTTAGATTAGGTTTAGCAATCTAACGGCAGCCCAAAATGGGGCTCCTAAAGCCCTTATCCATGTCCAGAAGCCAAGAGTCCATGTGGTTACGGACTTTTGGCGCTAAAAATGAAGTGGGGTGCATGCCCACTTGATTTTTGGCATGCAAAAGGACCAGAGTCCTTCTACTTTGGGTCTCTGACCCTTAGGTTGTGGAGATCAGACTCTAATATTCTTTGGCATATTTTTTAAAGAGTGAAAATTCCTTCTGAATGGGCGTGGGATGCTAAAAAAAACTTGACATGCTCGGTGATCTGTAGATCACATGAAAGGATGTGAGGGGAGTCCTTCTGCTTTGGGTAGAAGGTGGTGCCTCCTCTCTTCTTATCTAGTTATCTAAAATTAGATTCGAATGCTCTTACCACATGGCAAGTTTCAGATGAATCTAATTTCAAAAGGGATGCTAGAAGCATCCCTTCTCATGGTGCACGGTGGGAGAAAGGAATCGATGTATCTGATTTTTGATGAGTCCTTCTGCTTGAAGAAACTCTAGCTATCAGATATGATATTTTATTTGTGATGTGGATTTTGTTTTAATGTCCCCTCTGATTCTATAAATAGGGGACAGCAGATGGGGTTGATCATTCAACTCTTACACAACCTTATCCACTCCCTCTCTTACAACACTAGGTCATAGGACAAGAATTGTTCTTTTAAGATAAGCCTATTCCTATTAGGACAAAGGATTTAAGAGGTTCTAAAGAAGGAGTTCAAGGCTAGAAGAAGGTTTTGAGAGATTCAAACTCAGGTCTGGAGGAGGGTCTGATCAGTTGGAGGTCGATCGAATTCTAAGAGTTAAAACTCTTAAAGCAAGGTGAAGGAGGAGCACTATCCTTGGTTCGATTCCTGTGTGGATCATGGATCTAATCACTATCAAGAATTTAAGTCTCAAATTTTGGTTAAGTCTCAAATTTTAATTTAAGTCTCAAATTTTAGTTATTTACATATAATGAAAATATATTAACTAATTTTTTAAAATACAAATTAAAAAATTGGTGATGATCATAGATCTAAGAAAGAGATTCAAACTTGAGCCACTGAGCCGAATCGGGGTCTATAGGTTAAATATATAAGTACATGCACATCAATTAGTTTGATCATCTTCTACTCCTTGATTCAATCTTAAGGAAGTCCTTGATCTGATCAACACCTTCATCCAGCATGAACCAATTGCTCGACTCGATTGATAATTGTTGTGTGCTGTAAGCTTGCAATCGATCAACCATTGACATGTAACCATACACATAATATAACCCATATAGTTCATAACATAGCAATTAACTACAACCCATTAAATCAAATAAGACTCACAGGTTTCCAAATTACATGAATTTGTCGATGCTCGCAGGCACCCAAAAATTAAACAATTTTAAAATATAGGATTTGCACACATGATACATCACAAAGATAAGAAGAAAGGTGGCAATCCTATGATCATCACCACATGTATCTCATACATGAACTACATGTATCACGTACATAAAAATAATAAAAATAAATCTGAATATTAAACTAATAATTTAATATAGATTTGAAAATTTATGATGTGATCAAGTCATCATAACTTTCTGATCTTATCGACTATCGACATTGACCAATCAAATCAGCCAACAAGATTAAAATTTATGTACTTCAAATCTCATTAAACGATCCATAATACCCAAAATAGCAATCTAATCTTAAAACATATGAGGGTAGCTCTGATACGACTGTTAGAAATAGGGGGTTAATAAATGCAGCAAAAAGAAATATAAAAATTTCTAATTAACATGTAGCGGAAGAATAAAAATAATATTCAGATTAATCATGTGAGAAATCATCTCGAATCTACTCGGATCCTTCATAGCTTTTAAGGTTAAGATTAAGAGATGGAAGATCAAATCTTTACTTTTGCATGGGTAGTTCTTCATCGCAATCTGATGATTGTAGATATCTTCTCGGTTCTTTTGAAACCACACGAGTATCTGATCTCTATAGATATTCATACAAAACTGTGATCTGATTAAGAGTGTCTGATCTCACTAGAGTACTAGTTTTCTCATAGGGATTCTCTTCTGATGGTAGATGTTTTTTCCCAATTGTTGAAAATCTTTCTCAAAGATTTCAATCTTTTCACTTTGTAAATTATGCTTTGCACAACAATGGATCAGCTACCTTTCCTCGTCCTTTCTTGATTTTCTTCTCAAAAAAATCCAGCAATTTCCTTTTTGTTGCCTTTCCTTTTGACTTGCTTCTTTCCTTGGGTGTGGAACTCCTTTCACATTGATTAGATGAGGCATCCAACTACTTGGATGTCAGATGGGGCATCCAACAATCTTGGACACAAGATGGGGTGTGAGACTTGATTCAAGAGAGGCATGAGGGTTGTGCATGAAACCCCAAGGGCATGATGCATGAAGCCTCAAGTCGCATGAACTCTTTCACGTGAAGGAGAGAGGTGTCAAAACTCTTTTGGGTGTTATCCCTCTTTTCCTTAAGGCATCCAACTCTTGGCACTATGGGTTTTTGGGCATGAGAAAAGTAGTGCACACCACAAGGAGGTGTTAAGGATATAGCCTATAAACACTTGGGTCATCAAAACAATAGGAGGCGTGAGACTCTTTCTCATGTAAGAGAGTTTTGTGGCACCCAAACTATTTTGGGCATCAAACTCATGGAGGCATGAACTATTTCATATAGTAAGAAAATCCTCTCAAAACCTTTTGCACTTACTCTTCTTAAGGGATGTGGAAAGAGTTTTTCAAGGGGTGTGGGCTCCTTTTGGCATAAGAGTTTGTTGGGTGCACCAACTCTTTGGCATCCTCACTTTGACGCATCAACTCTTTGATGTGTCAAATCTTTAGGGAGTCCCTAGGTGTCCAATCTCTTTAGGCTTCCAACTCCTTGATGGAGAGGGACTCTTACTAGCCTTGGGCATCTAAGCTCCATATTGTGTGAGAAAACATTTTGGCTTGAGGAAAGGTGGGTGGCGCCAACTCTTGGGATGAGTCCTTCCACATATCAATCATCTTGATGGATAAACATTGATGGATCAACCTTTGATCTTTTAAAGTTAGTTAGGAGTCCTATTACCTTTAGATTTGATTGTGTCAACTTTTTAATATTGTCAAACCTTTGACTTGTCAATCTTTGACATGTCAAATTAAATCTAGTCATCTGATTAGACACAACTTCTTATTTAGGACCTTATAGGTTCTATTCTATCTGATAGTGAGAAATATTATGATCTCAATCATCAATATCATTAAAACTCCTTTCAATAGATTAGAAAAATTTTAACTCAACTAACAAGAATTATTAGCCATCAAGATAATTCTTATGAGTTTGATAATCTATCAATGACGTCTAGCAGTATGTAGTGACATTCCAATAGAATAGAATGGATAAATATCTTGGTGCAGTTATCATGAGATACAATCCTTCTATCGTGACTTTCGATAAGATGGAGATTATAGAATTTCTCATCAAACTACATCATTTATCATATGTCAAATTTATTCGATTTGAGTTTCTGATGTAAAAATACTAGAAACTGTTTTCACTATTTATGCTGCCCTAACCAAGGTCTTCGGAACCTAGTCTCACAAATCACATAAGACCATCTTCCTTATCTATCAAGGGTGATAGATTTCAAATAGGCATATATCCTATTTCTACAATGAACCTATTGTAGCCAATATACACCGTAAGGATCTATATGCCTAGGAATCAAGTATATGTATAGTCAAACTATAGTAACCTCATTGTGGATCGACAAGATATCATAGGTTAAAGGACTAGTCACATTACTGTAGCACCAAGTAAGTTACTGATGAGTGAGTAAATATCTAAGTGACTTCTCGTATTGATCACATTCGGTATCCTTATTCTCTAATAACCATATGTATTCTCACTTTAATGTCCCCATGCTATAGACTCGAGATATGTTTATTCTTCAAAAGAAAAGTGATCCATGCATCAATTTTTTTGAATAAATCACTATCCTTGTGATGATGCATCGATCAGGAGTATTTAAAAATTTATCACCAATGACATAAGCCTCAAATTCTTAATTTTTGAGAATATATGTCATCATCTTATTAATTTCTTAGATGATTTATGGATGCATACATAACATGAATGAAAATAAAATTCCAATTTCATAGATAATGAAAATATCAAATACAAAATTATATCCTAGAATAAATATGTGTCGATCTGATTGGCTTCTAGGGCATACATCTAACATGAAATTAGTTTAGGTCCAAAGTTGGATAGTGTAAAGTTTTAATTGGTATCTCTAAAAAAATCAATCGAGATTGATTGTTAGCCCAGTATAAAATAATCAGTCATATGGTTATAGTTGGTGATCTAGATAAAACCAACTGGATGATTGTAAACTTTTGAAAACAATCAATATATGATTTTAGTTGGTGAGCCTGAAAAAACTAGTCAAATTTGATTGTGATCTTGGTAAAATAATCACACTGTAATCAAGAAGATTATAGTGAAATTTTCAAGCAGGAAGACTTGAGGAGTGAACGTAGGTGCTAAGTTGGATACCAAACCACTATAAATTTTTTATGTTTATGGTTGCATTTTTATATTTACTTTTATATTTTTACTGCATATTTAATTATTGTTAAGCTCTATACAAATACTCTTATGATTATTTTTGGAAACAAGTAGTTAAATTTATTTTAAAAAAAATCAATTCATCTCCTCTCTTTGGTTGCTGCCTCTAGGAAGCAATGAGAAATCCTACAATCATTCTCTCAAGTTTGCATTTGTATGAATTGTACTGAGCATTTTGGCATCATCAAAATAAATCCTTGGGTCAATATTCTCTATCACTCTAAGTTGCAAAAAGAGAATTATATTCATCACACCCCCAATAGAGCACATGCTGAGGGACATTGAAACCCACAACATACATATTGGCTTGGTGTCTTATGAGCATGCAAGGTGATAACCTATCAAATAAAATAAATAAAATCAAATACATAATATATCCAATAAATATATTAGACGTATGGGTAACAATAGAAAAAATTGCCACGAAAATATAGACTTTTACGCAATGGCATCTAAAAACCATTTGCATAGCTAGTGCATAATATTCCCTAAGGCAACTATTTAAAATCACTACCTTAAAACCATTATCAAAATTTGGATTTAAAACAATGGTTAAAACAATGCTGGTATAGAGCTAATTATGCAACAATTGTTTTAGCCACTATTTCCTTACTGTTGCCTAAAGCCATTTTTATTATAGTTATCACAACTATAAATTAATTTTTTTGGTGAAAAGATAAGAAGAGATTTAATTGCTGGTATTTATGGCTTCCCTCTTTGATCCTTTTGCACCATGATGGAAAGCCCATCTATCCTATTGCGCCTCCTCTGGTGTTGACTCTCAACTTAATTTTATTTTGGACTATTTAATTATGGTTATATATCAATACTTTGTCTATTTTGAAAGTTTGATGTACATACGATAGTTTGGCCTCAGGTATAAGTATGGTTCTCTGGCCTAGTCATGAGGTATAAATGTAGTGTGCCCAAGTAGATTGTTAAGTCAAAACACTAACTTGTATTTGTGTACATGAATTCTTGAGAAGACTTGAATATTTTTTGTTATAATTTTTTTCTTATATAATTGCTAAGATTTTTCCTCATATTCTTAATATTAATAAGAAATCATAATAATTTATTTTTTTTGATAAATCTAGTTGAGAAAAAGTAGAAAGAAATCCCCACATTAATTCTATTCCTTATAGAATCGAAGATTATCTATTTGGTAAAAAGATAAGAACAAATTTAATTGCCAGCACTAAAGGCTTTCTTGTTTCATCCTTTTGCACTATGATAAAAGGTCCTCACATCCTACAACATATGCTTCAAAGTTTTGAGAAACATAGAATTTCTACTCACACCTTTTCATTGTTGCAATTTGATATGAAGACTAGAAAAATCATTTTTTGTTCTTTATTGCTGATGCTCCTAATCTTGGCTTCTGGTATCTCTCTCTCTAAGGATATTTTATATATATTTTTATTTTGTATAATGACTGTTTAAAGAGATGGAGGCACCTTTGTGTTGTTATATGAATTTATATATCATGTAGGTTATTATGACAACATTACACAATTCCCAATGTATATTTTGTTTAGAAGTATTCTTAAAAAAATTACATTTTATATGTTACAAAACATTACTATTTCAATCAATGATGTAATTTTGTTTGTAACTATACTATATTTGTTCATATAATGGTTAATAATGATCTTTGTTTCATTGTGATAAGTAAGGTGAAATATTATTTTGTATTTTTTTTGTTGAACAACTATCATCAAAATTTTGTTTGTAATAGTAACATATGATCTTACATTGCCTCATATTTTACAAATCATGAGTATGTCCATAATAGATGTAATTTTTCTTGCAACTATACAATATTTTTTATTATAATGGCTAATAATGACCTTTCTACCATAGTAATAATTGACCAGAAATATTATTTGTGTATACCAAGATCTTGCTTATGTTGGTAGGGCTATTTAATAGCCTAGTCATGAAATAATTTACATAAATTGAACATAGAGAATGCAATTAGAAAACCAATTAGGTGGTGCCTAATTTGAGAATCCAAAAGGCTACAGATTTTCCATATAACCAATGTGGTTTGGCTTTTTCAAGTTTCACACATACATTACCAATTACTTGTCTTTCAAGTAGATAATATTAACACATAGACTTCGATGAATTCCATGATAGAACCCATGTTGGCATAGAAAGAATCTGCATGAGGGATGAAAAATCATGTTCTATTAAGCAGAATTATTAGTTTGAGCATTGTAACTACTCTTAAGATAAATTTAACTTTTTATAGATTAATGTCCAATACTGCCTATGTAAAGCTTTACATAAGTGAGGCTTGGCAGGAACTAACAATAACCACCTTATAATGGAGTACACCTCCAAAGTTTCTTGGGTTTTGAAACTAACTTGAATAAAGGGCAATATTTTATAAGAGATAAGTTATTTAACATGGTCAATAAAATGTATGAGAATATTGATTATTGATTCTTTCTTTTGGTTTTAGCACAAGGGGCGCCTATAGTACCACCTGGCTGCAGACGTGTTCGTAGCAAGACATATAGGACAAATTTTTGCCACAGATATAGCAAATGCAATCGTGCATGCATTTCTGAAGGTTACAAAAGTGGACGCTGCGTCGAGTTCTTTTTCCTTGGGTGGTGCTTTTGTGTCAAATGCTAAAAGTATTGCAATGGAGTCATCTACTCACACCATTTGTTTACTATGTTTTTATTATTGTTGAAGTGGTTTGTGGTTGACTTTTGTAGCTTGCTTTTCTAATAAGGATGTCTGTCTTTAATAAATGTTTTAACTTCAATTTTTAAACTATCAGAAATCACTCAGTCCCTGGATATGAGTCCAACTTTTCATATGTTTTATGTCATAAAATAGGTACTGAATAAGCTATTTCATCTAGCTCTAACACCAAGTACCAGGTTTATTGTAATTGAAGCATATTATAATTATTGGCATGCCTATATCAACACGATTGGAATCTATTGATGGATAGTGTATGGGTTTATCATAAAATGTTTCACCAACGATTGGTGGAGCAGATGGAACCAAAACTGTAGGAGGTGCCCCCTTTGACTGAATAATAACTGGTCAGATTAGCTATTAGTAGGCAGTGACGTGCCATTGTCTTGTCCAAGTTAGGAGCAACCCATTTTGGAGGTGCTCGTGCATTCATCTATGAAGGTGCAACAATATCTAGTGGACCTCATCATTATGAATAATGTTATTTATCATGTCCTCGATCCCAAATTATGAGTTAAGGGTCATGGCAACCACCGCATACATATAGAAACTTTTTTGATAAGAATGCAAGGCTTTCTATCATGATATCGTAAACAAACAATGAAAAAAAAATATTGAATGATTAATGTTTAAATTTTAATTCAAGTAACTGAATCAAAACTCAGCATCAAGGAAATGAAAATAAATATTTGACGAGGTCAATATTAAACAAGGTCTTACATCAATTCTAATAAATTCTATATCAAATAAAGTACGCTAAAACTCCATCTCTAGTCATACTCCCATAACAAGATCCTGCATTAAGCTAGTTTTCTAAATTTATGAAAAAAATAAGAAATTTGATTAAGCTAAACAGCCTCGTAAGTAATGAATACATTTAATTAAATAAATCAAATAATAATTATATATAAATTTATCAAAATAACATAATAAATATGTCAATTCAAAAATTCAGATCTTGTTGTATCGTATTATCAAATATTCGTACATAGAATTTCAGTTCATCACAAAGACAGCTTATGTTTATAATCTCAAATTCTTCAAATTAATTATCAAGTTCATCTTATCAACTATGAGTTATGACAATATTTTCTCAATGATAGAGTTATGACACCACATATTATCTTGCAATGGGCTGCAAGTCATTTTGTAGTATACTGTGTTCATCTAATAGCAAAGTCCATAGGAACCGCGAATCTACTGGCGATATATCACATATCTACTTACGATATAAATCATCAAGATAAATCAATTATCAATATATTAGCCTCTACTAGCAGAACCTAAATTGATAATTCATATTATGTAGCATCCAAGATTTCACACAATAAAATTTCTATAATCCAGTATTCCCACAAGAGTTGGCTAGATGATAGCGTCTGAGATTTCTAATTAGTCAATCAAGGTCACTAGAGAAAACTTCTTTTTTTCTAAGATCTAAAAATCTTAATAGAAAGAAAAATAAGAGAGAGAAAAGATATGGAGAGGAAATAAAGAGAGAGTACGGAAGAGGAAGAAAAGAGAGAATAACAATTTTTTCTTTCTTTTCTTTTTCTTCATTTGTTTAGGCAAAATAACAGATTTTTTTTTAACCCCCGATCTTCCCTGACTCAAAGGGAGTCTTATCAAGAAAAGATGTCCTAGGTGCAACCCACGATGATGCAGCCATGGGTGAATGAATAGTGCCCTACAAACTAATCACACGGATCATAGATGGGACTTTTCTGTTTTATCTTCCTACTCATATACATAACATTGATTATATATTATTAATAAGAGGCACTATGTTTCATCATGTGGTGTATCTTATTATCTCATTCATTACACACTACAAGAAATTATGGAATCTCCAGCATTCCAAAATGCTAGCAAAAATTAAAAAAAAAATTGCCCATCATATTTCTCATATTTTTTAAAACTGCTAGATAAGTGTGGGCAAATGTGATGTGGGGGATTATATTCCCATATATCCCTACATTGTGATGTGGGGGATTGTATTCCCACATATCCCTGCATTTGTAAAATATGGGGGATTAATGTGATGTTCTGATTGTACCCCTACATCTATAAAATATGGGGATTTAGTTCTTTTGATGGTATTTTGTTGTTAGATGTATGTCCTAGAAGCCAATATGACTGACACATTATTATAAATTTAGAACATAATTTTATACTTAATACATTGATATGATCAATAAAAGGTCAAGTTTATATTTCATTCAAGTGTGATGTGTCTTTGAATCATCCATGAAATTAATTTTCGATACATATTCTCAAGGTATTGAGAATTAGAGACATGTATTTAATTCTTAAATGCTATCGATCATAGGATCATCATGACGACGGTGATCGATCTAGATAGACTGATGCACGAATTACTTTTTTTGGAATAGATGGGTCTCTAATCTATAGTGTAGAGATATTGGATGATAAGTATGGGTAGTTGTTAAAGAATAACTAGTACTGAACGTGACCATACGAGAGATCACTTGATTTTTTATTTATTCATCAATGATTGTCTCGATGCTGTAGTTATGTGACTGATCTTTTGACCTATGATGGTACTACTACTCGCAGTGAGACTGCTGGAGTTTGATTGATACATAAACATGGATCTCAATGAGCCTTTGTAGAGGATGTTGATGACAGTTGGTCCACTGTAGGAGTAGGGTGCACATTAAGATGGGATCTATCGATCTTGATAGAGAAGAGTAGTCCTGTAAGATTTGAGACTAAGTTCGAGAGTCTGTGACCATAACAGTATGATTGATAAAAAATAGTTTCTATAGAAGTCACAATTAGGCTTGAGCTGATCGAATCTATCATATGATTGATATTGAGATTTGATAATTTATCTATGATCTCCATCTAGTCGGGACTCACGATAGAGGGACTGAATTACACATTAACTATACCTAGAGATTCATTTCAGTTCTACTGAGTTTTCACTACATACTACTAGATGTCACTGATGGATTGTGAGAGCTCACTAAGATTGTTCTAGATCGTCAATCCTTGATGAGCTAGACTGAAATTATTTCGACCTATTGAAAAGAGTTTCAATGATACTTTGATAAAGATCATTGTATATCTCACTATCAGATAGAATTTAATCTATGGGATCATACAATAAAGAAATTAGGCCTGAAATAAGCAACTGAGCTTATGAAGTATCAATTGGATTTAGAAAAACTCGATTGGATTCAAGATAACCTTGCTAGCACATGGTTGGATCCAATTTTTTCTTTATGTTTGGAATTTTAATTTAATAAAATAATTTAAACTTAAGTACCTACTAATAATCTAAATGAATTAGATTTATTGGAATCCAGTTGTTGGGTGTCTAAGATTTTGGGTCATATGAATTAAGGGTGCAAGATCCTAATTAATTTTCTTGATAGTTATTCTTGGGTGCCATTTTAATTTGATCAAGTTGGGTGTATCCCATGATTAGAGGGCTTTTTGATCTTATATGGGTCATCCCTTGGGTGTATTTTGAGGTATGTTTATGTGGATGCAAGGGCTCCAAGAGTTGGCACCCAAAAAGATTCCTAATGGAAGTTGAATAACTTAAGTTATTAGGAAACCTAATACAAGTAGGACTTATATTATGTGATTGAATAGAATTCAATCCTTATACTTATTTAAAAAGACCTCCCCTAAGGTCCCTAGAGCAATCAAAATCAGCACCCATGCCTCTCTTAGAACCACCCACGCCCTCTCTTCCTCTCTCCCTCTCTTCTCCTTGGGACGTCCCACACGTCCTCCCTTGTTGGGCATCCCACTTCTCCTCCACGCCAAGGCTGTTGGGCATCCTCTTTGCTACTAGTTCTTGGTGTTTGATAGTAGCACAAAGTAAGAGAAAAAGGCAAGAGAAGAAGAGAAGAAGAAGATCAAGAAAAGAGATCAAGAGTTGATCGCAATCTAAGCTTCGTTTAGATTCAGCAGGCTGAATTTTTTTAGAAAAAAAAATTTAACTTAAAGAAGACTGTTCCAGGCTGATCCCTAGTGGATACTCATAGAGGTCAAATACTTCTATAGCTAGAAGAAAATCTTTTCTCTTTCAGATCTAGATTTGAAAAAAGATATTGCGAAACAGGTATACGATTTGATCATAATCTGAATTTTAGCATATATATAATTTTAGCATAAGAACTAGATCCTTATGGTTTTATATTTTTATGCATGCATGATTTATATTAAAAGTATTTTAATCTAATATTTTATTATGATATCTAGAAAATAAAATTTTGAAGCACATATGCATATTCCAACCTTAAATTCTTACAGTAGTATCAGAGCCACGAGTTTCATATGCTGAAAATTGACATATATGTTTTGAAAAAGATTTCAAAATTTAATTTTTTTTGGATACATGAAATATATAGATAAATTTTTGAATCTAAAATTTAATTTTAGATTTAATTTTAAAATATATAGTTGATATGTGAAAGCATGTATAAATCTGAATTTTGATCTAGAACGATTTCTAGTTCATATTCACATGATATGTAGATGCATGCATAAACTTGAAATTTTATATGACCCAATTCATGATTCATGTATAAGATATATGATTGTATGTTTAGGTTATAAAATTACTTTTAATATGATTCATGATTAGTATATGAGATATATGATATCATGTTGTTGATCTGAATTTTATTTAGATCTGAATTTTACATGCATATATGAGATATATGTTTTATTGGTGCAGAATTCCATCGAAGTTGGAGAAGCTGGAGCTGGGATGACCACGGCCACCATCAGGATCTACAAAGAAAGTCTAAACCGGAGTTGGGAGTGCTCCGACAAGACCCTCTGACGCTCAAGTCAGTACTCTGCTTCAACAGAAATGGAGTAGTCATGCAAAAATTTTGACAGAGTTTCGAGATAGAGTTACCAGCTTAGAGAAGAATGTATTTGGGGTGTAACTGACCAACAGCGACATCTGTAACCGTCTGGTAGTGGACCGCTCAGAGCCGCGTGGAGTTTGTTACGGAGAGTAGTGACGTTAGGGGTCATTCAGGGCCACGTGGAGCTTGTTGCGGAGAGTGGAGTGGTGTCTGTTGTCGGGACTTATCAGAGAGTAGTGGAGCTGCATGGAATCCATTGCAGAGAGTGGAGCAGGATGGCGGCTCTTGTCGTGGCTTGTCAAAGAGTGGTGGAGCTGCATGGAATCCGTTGCAGAGAGTGGAGCAGGATGGCGGCTCTTGTCGTGGCTTGTCAGAGAGTTTGGATCCATCGACTGAAGCTCGACTGGGATGCTTGATGGAGCAGAATGGCTCTTTACATCGTCGTTCTAGGAGAGGCTCGGATGTTCTGAGGTCACTGACAAATCTACTGTCGTCGGATGCTTCGGATGCTGACCTTTCAGGCGGGAGTCACCTACTGTAGGAGCTCAAATGGAGATTTTTTTGTTGACGAAGTCCAGAGAAGTCCGATCGCTAGGGAAGTCTGTCTGGGATTTATCTAATGTGGAAGCTCATCCAAAGATCATCCGTCGGGGAAGTCCGGTTTTATGGGGAGCCTGGTAGGAGGTCGGCCGACGATGGACTTCGGATAGTGCTGGGGAGGCTCGGCAGACATCAGAGGCAATCGGCTATCGTAGGGACCCAGTTGTTGGAGCTCGTCCGTCATAGAAGCTCGTCTGGAATCCATCCACTGGAGAAGTTCGGACGGGCTTTGGTTCTTGCGAGAGGTCGAAAGGGGGCCGTTTATTGTAGGAGCTCAGGCGAGGACTAGTTGTCGTGGAAGCTCGGAGTAGTATCCCACTGTAGAAGTTCGTCCAGAGCCCACTCGCTACTGAGTAGCTCGACTGGAGTCTACCTGTAACAGAAGTTCGGAAGAAATTTGCTTACTGGAGATATCTGGGGTAGACAGTCCGCTGTAGGAGTTCGGAGTAGACCATTCGTAGCAGAAGTTCGGCTCTCGCGGGAGCTCGATTAGGATCTGGGAGGCGATCGATCACCGTAGAATCTTGGGTGGAGTCTGGTTACTGTAGAAATCTCATTGTCGGGGAAGCTCGGATGCTGATGAAGTCTGAAAGAAGTTTGGGGGTAGTCGATTGCTGTAGAAGGTCGGCTAACAGTGGGGCCCTGAGGGCCTTTGGGGTGGCCCAGTGGATGAATGCAGAAGTTCATTGTCGAAGAAGTTCAGACGGTTGAGGGGGTTCGGAGAGGCACCACATACAAGGTCGGGAGCTGGAAGAGCCTCGAAGGATCAGTCTTTTACAAACTTCGATCGGAGGAGGGGTATTTTATACCCAACACCAGTCCCCCTACTTTCAAATTCGGGTTTCAAATGAAGGAAGTACAAAAAAATTCTCACGACTGAAGCTACCCTCCTCAATTTTCGCACTCGACAGTTGCCAGGTATTTTGACGTTCGGCACGCTGGTAATGGAGCTTTGTCGAAAAAGGTTTCTTCTTTTTGGAATTCTCGTCGGGACATGGCTCTAGGTACGGCATAATAATGACTCTGTCAGCTGCCAGCCGTTTCCAATAGTCTGTCAAGGTGAGTGGGACATGCGGCGAGTGCAGGCCGGCCAGAGAAGATCCGCAATCATTATTGCGTCGGATCTCGGGGTCTATTTAAACACGTTCTCCTCCTTCAGGGGTTCCACCTTGCTCAAGAGAATCTCTCGGTTCTCCTCTTCTTCCCCGAGAGCTCCAGCTTTCTCTAGCATCCTTCCCGGCCTTAGGCATCCTCCGGGTTGACCTCCATCATCTTTGCCATCTCCTTGCACTCCTGAGGTCAATCTAGGTCAGTTTCAAAACTTCCTGACATTTTTCCATCCTTTTTCTTCGTATTCTATTTGTTTAGCTTTCTCGGAGACCTATTTGCTATTTTTCTCAATTTTTTAGGATTTTTGTGGCTTCCATTTGATCCAAAATGTCCTCTGATATCTCCTCTTCTAGTAGTTCTAGGAGTTCGTCAGCCCCAGTTCCCCATAGTACTGGTACCATAGACGAACCCGTAGCTAGGACCGAACCCTGTCTGGCAATTTGCATCGGACACCATCCCCGGCTCCTTGACTCCGGATGAACTCTCACTGATAAGGATTCAGTATGGAGTTCCTCCGGAGTACGAGCTGGAGCTTCCCGGGCCATCTGACTGGGCTAGCGCCCCTCCTTCTGATTGCTTCTGTCTGTACCAGGAGGCCTTCCGTGTCGGACTTCGGCTTCCGCTACCGTCTTTTATCGTTGCTCTCTTTCATTTTCTGAATATTTCTCTAGTTTCCGTCGTGCCGAACTCCTTTAGGTTTTTGATAGAGTTTCTTTCTCTTTGTAGTTTAGCCGAAGTTCGGCTGACTCTTTCTTTGTTTAGGAACTTCTACACCTTCAAGCACCATCCCTCGATAAAGGATTGGTGGTACTTCTCCCTCCAGTTCGGTAGAAAGGGATTGCTGAAAGGAGCCCCCTCTTCTATCCATAACTGGAAGGAGAAGTTCTTCTATGTCCGATGCCCGACCTTGGAGCTAGGATTATCCCCTTGGGGCTCCCTGAGCGATTCTATCCGCTGGGCTTCTACCCTGAAAAGGGACGACCTCGAGGCCTCCAAAAAGCTTGAGGCCTATCAAGCCCCCCTCCTCCCCGACCTTCTGAGGGAATAACTTTTGTTCAACGTCGGCCTAAGCCCCCTTAACCCTGTCGGTATCTCTCCCTCTCTTTTTTTTCTTCTTTTTTTTTTTTTTGCTTCCCCTTCTTCTTGTTCTATTTCGGAGCCATGCTGATTTTCTTTTATCGCAGACATGGATGCAAGCGTGGATCGGAGGTTAGCCCAGGATCTCAAGACCCACAAGAGAAAAGATGCCTCAACTTCGAGGTCAGTGAAGAAAGCCAGGACAGAAGGGATAAGCTCGGTCGTGCCTGCTCTGATGCTCATCACCGTCGAAGCCCCTTCCGACGCCGAACCCGAAGTCCCCCGAGCTCCCTCACAGAGCCCCCCGACCGAGGGTCCCATTTCGAAGGTTCGTCCCGAGGGGGCACCCAGGGCCGAAGGGAGGAGGAGAAAGAAGACCATGGCTCGGAGGAGTCACAGTCGTAGGGCTACCGTCGAGGGGGCCGACGGCTCCGAGGAAGACCTGGGGAAAAATCCCTTCAATAACAGGGACTTAATAAAGAGGCTGGTCGAAGGGTGCATTCTGCCCGAGGTAGTTGAGAGGATCGTCCTCGTCGATCCTGAGCTGTGGGTCTGGGACTCTCTGGGATCTTTCCTCGAAGTAGGTTAACTCATCCTTTTCCTTCTTCCTACTTCTTTAATTTATTCTTCAGCCCTTATGTCGACTCTCCGACCCTTCTTGCAAATTGGGCACCAGCTCGTCGCCAATGTCGAGGTGGCGAAGATCGCCAAGAAGGAGGTAGCTCGGGCAGAAGAGGGTCACCTAGCCGGGGCTGCCCGCCTTGAGGAGAAGATCGTCGAGGTCCTAAGCCTCCAAGAGGTGCTGGAAAAGGAGGGACAAACCTCATACGATCTAAGGACCGCCTTAGAGGAGGAGAGAGGGAAGGCTGAGGCCGAGGTCTCCGCATTAAGGGCACAGGTCTCCGAGTTGAAGGAAAAGGTTTCCGAGTTGAAGGAAAAGTTTTTCGAGTTGAAAGTGCAGATTCCGTCTCTGGTCTCGGAGGCAAGGGCTCGAGCAGTGGAGGAGTTCAAAGCCTCCCCCGAGATGGAGGATCTGAAGGTCCAGTTCGGCCAGGACACCTTCATCAAGGGGTTTGAGCTCTGCCAAGAGAAGGTGGCTGGGAGGTTTCTCGAGTTGGATCTCAGCTTCCTGAACGAGGCATCCGATGATGAAGCCGGACCATTCGAAGTCACTGCTGGTCCTCTTCCAGTCGGGACCTCGTCGACTGCCGCGGCCGCCGCTGACGATCTTTCAGGGACACCGCCCCCCTCTACTTCTGCCCCAGAGGTTCGAAATCTCTAGTTTTATATTTTTTCCTTTGTGGTGAATTTTTTTTCATTCTCTTGTACTTGAAATTTATTTGATCAATGAAGCCGGATTTATCTTTACGGAGGGTCCCTCCCCCTTTTTTTTTGGTATTCTTTTCCTTCTTTTTGTCTTCTTGCATTAATTTGAGTCGTGGCACTCTTATCCTCCAACGACAGTATCCTGTCGAAGCTCTTTTCCTATCGGAGGGTATTCCCTTGAAGTCGATGATACGAGACCTCCAAAGAAAAGTTCGTCAGTTGACAAGGAAATCCAAGAAGTTGGAAGACGAACTTCACCGGTTGAAGGAGAGCCATTCAGAGGCCACCATGGAGGCTACTCACTTTCAGGACCTCCACAAGAAAAGTTTTATGGAATACACCAAAAGAATAGCCGACTTCATTACGAAGCTTGAGAAACTCCGAAAATGTGCCAGCAACTGGTCTTGGACTCAGGCTTCCAAGATCAGCTCCCTTAAAGTCGAGCTGGAGACTGCACGGGAGAAGATCGACCGGCTGGAAGGGAGCTCATCCCAACTCACAATCCAGACTGACCGCGACCAAGACTAGTCGAAGAGGTTCTCCAACCTTCAAAAACAGCTGCAGGACACCGAGGCAACTTATGATGCCTATCGAGTTAGCTAGAGCAGACAAGTAGAGGACTACCGAAGGAGGCTCCAGACGGTGACTGACGAAGTTGCCCACCTTGAGAGGCGGCTGTCCAAGAGAGTCCAGCCTATCCCTGCACAAGGTTCTGACGAGCTTTGCTCCTTGAGGGGGACTATGGCGGAACTGTCTGTAGCCCTTGGATGGGAGGAAGCCGAATTATGGTGGCTGAAAGTTCTACTGGTCCACGAGCAGCAGGCAGTCAAGGATGCTGAGGCGGAGTCCAAGGTCTTGAGGAGGAGGCTTCGAGAGTCAGAGGACGAGCACCAGCGGTTCCACCGGATGTTCCAAGATATGCTACTAAAAAAGATGAAACTAGAAGAGGAAGTCAAAAATTTAAAGCAATCCATAGCAAGGGTCGGAATTGAGAGCTCGAAGTCGGAAGAAACTGGGCTTCCTTAGAGCCTCTTTTTCTTCTTTCTTTTTTTTTTATTTTTTGGCCTTTAAGGCTTTGTAACATGTACTTCACCAACAAAATGAAAATAAAATTATCTATTACCTTGTCCATTCTGGTATTAAATGGTTGTTTACCAAACTCCATTTGTCTTTCGTCTTGTTTGGCATCGACGTAGTTTGTATTCCCTCATCGATTCTTGCTTTGAGTCATCGTTCATCGAACCTCTTTCATCTTCCATCTTGTTCGTTGCCGACAAAATTTGAAGGTTCCTGATCGTCACCGTGTCGATTTGCCCTTAGGGACTAGAGATTTTCGACAAGGGTTTTCTCTCTCGTCGAGACGAGGTCCCTTGTGCCTTTGATGTAGTTTGTTTTTCACCTATCACCGGTGTAGTTCGTCACTTTCTCTTTTCATCTCTCCTTTTCTTCTGTGTTTGAGTGAGGGTCTTCCCTCTGCTCTTGACGAAGTCATGAGAGTGTAGAGGAGTCATTGAGGAAGCTTTCCTCCTTGTCGATCAATCGAGTCTTTCTTTGCATTGGGACGAGGTCCTCCCCTTGTTCCTGACAGTTGGTTTCAGCTCGTGTCAGGATGAGGTTCTCCTCCTATTCCTAACAAGGCTGTGGGGGCACATAAGGGCCGTTGTGAGGGCCTCTCCCCCCATCCGGTCTTTAGGAAATCGGGCCTTCGACTTTGCTCATGTTAGAATGAGGTTCTCCTCCTATTCCTAACAAGACTGTGGGGGCACATAAGGGGCGTTGTAAGGGCCTCTCCCTCCATCCGATCTTTAAGAAATCGGGCCTTCGGCTTTGCTCATGTTAGGATGAGGTTCTCCTCCTATTCCTAACAAGGCTGTGGGGGCACATAAGGGCCGTTGTAAGGGTCTCTCCCTCCATCCGGTCTTTAAGAAATTGGGCCTTCGACTTTACTCATGTTAGGATGAGGTTCTCCTCCTGTTCCTAACAAGGCTGTGGGGGCACATAAGGGCCGTTGTAAGGGCCTCTCCCTCCATCTGATCTTTAAGAAACTGGGTCTTCGACTTTGCTCATGTTAGGATGAGGTTCTCCTCCTGTTCCTAACAAGGCTGTGGGGGCACATAAGGGCCGTTGTAAGAGCCTCTCCCCCCATCCGATCTTTAAGAAATCGGGCCTTCGACTTTGCTCATGTTAGGACGAGGTTCTCCTCCTGTTCCTAATAAGGCTGTGGGGGCACATAAGGGCCGTTGTAAGGGCCTCTCCCCCCATCCGATCTTTAAGAAATCGGACCTTCGGTTTTGCTCATGTTAGGATGAGGTTCTCCTCCTATTCCTAACACGCTTAATTTTATTTGTATGGGGGAGTTATCTCCCGTCGTTATAAGGTCATACCAAAAGAAAGAATGCGCAAATATGAAGAGAATTTTTATTCAGGGCAAAGTCGTTGGTAATACATTCGTAGATTTTTCGAACCCTATAACCGCGGAAGGTCTGCTCCCCATCGGGGTCCCCCCAAGACGGAGTTGATAATCCCAATTGGAGGCTGATCTTTTGGCTGCTCCTCCCTCCTTGGCAGTTCCGGCTGCGACAGGCCCTAGGCTGATCTTCTCTTCCTTCAGGTTGGCGTTGAATGAATCTATCGAGCCGACCTCATCTGATAAGCTCCTCGATCTCGTCTCGAAGCTGAATACACTCCTCTATATTGTGGCTGTGGTCACGATGATAGAGGAAAAATTTGTTCAGGTTGCACTTTCTGGGGTGCGAGCGCATCCTCTCCGACTTTGGGAGCTGCTCCTTAACCTCCATCAGCACTTGTGTTTTTGATGCGTTGAGAGGGGCGTAGCTGTGGAATCTTTCGGGAGGAGAGCCTCGTCGAACTCGACGGTCTGGGCTTTTCTATTTACGAGCTCGGGGAGGAGTCCGGGCGCACTTGTGCCTGGGAGGAGTTCGAGAGCATGGCCGAGCTTCACTCGGCCCTTTTTCAACTGCAGGCTTGCTTGAGTCTCCCGCCTGCCGCTCTCTCGCAGTCTCTTCCTTCATCTTAAAGGCTTCTTCTGCTTGGGCATATCCTTCGGCCCGAGCTAGAAAATCGGCAAAATCCCTGGGGTACTTCTTTTCTAAGGAGAACAGAAGGTCGTTCTTCTGAAGGTCGCCTTTTAGAGCGGCCATCACGATCGATTGATCCAAGTTCTGAACCTCCAATGCAGCGACGTTAAAATGGTTGACATAAGCCCAGATGGATTCCCCCTCCCTTTGCTTGATGTTGATGAGGGACTCCGAACCTCTCCGAGGATGCCGGCTGCTAACAAAATGAGTCATGAACTGGTGGCTCATCTGATCAAAGGAAAAGATGGTACCCAGCTTCAACATCGAGTACCAGTTCCTTGCTGCTCCCTTCAGGATGGATGGAAAAGCTCAGCACAGAATGGCGTCTGGCGCACCATGGAGCAGCATCATTGTCCGGAAGGCCTCTAGGTGGTCGACTGGGTCTGAGGTCCCGTCATAGCTTTCGAATTTGGGGAGCTTGAAGTTTGGCGGGATCGGTTCCTACATGATCATTTGAGAGAAGGGAGGGTCAGTACAGATGTCCTCACCATAAGCAGGGGGAGCGTGGCAGAGTTCTTCGATCCGTCGGTTCATCTCTTGGAGCCTTCGATCCAGGAAGTCCTCTCGACTGCGGGTCTCGAGGGTCTTCGGGCAGAATGGAGGTAGAGATCCTTTGGGAGTAGAATCATGATCGGACTGAGGGCTCTCCACCCTCGGATTTGTCTTTTCAGGAAAGACGGGGCGATTGACCCAAGTGGCCCGCCCTACCGTCAGATTTTGAAATTCTAACGATGTTCTCTCCAACCGCACCGATGCCTGCGGCTGTTGTTGCTGTTGCATGGCCTGCACTGCTTCAGTGAGGCCTCTGACCAGCTGAACCAGCAGGTCGAATTACTCCACGCCGACCGCCGTTGTCGGAGGAGGAGGAGGAGCCTAGAAAACTGGAGGTGAGGCCGGAGCCTGAGATCTGGCCATGGAGGCCGTGGATCTCCTGGTGGATGCTTTGCGGGGAGGCATCGGATGAAGATCTAGTAGAAGAAGGAGAAGAGGATGTCGAAGAAGATGACCAAAATCAGTCTCGTTGAGCACTCCTTTAAGAACAAGGGTACTGCAAAGACACAGCCGCCCTTCCTCTAGCGCCAATTCTGTTGGTGCAGAATTCCATCAAAGTCAGAGAAGCTGGAGCTGGGATGACCGCGGCCGCCGTTAGGACCTGCAAAGAAAGTCTAAATCAGAGTTGGGGGTGCTCCAGCAAGACCCTCTGATGCTCAAGTCAGTACTCTGCTTCAATAGAAATGGAGTGCTCGAGTAGAAATTTTGGCAGAGTTTCAAGATAGAGTTACCAACTTAGAGAAGAATGTATCTGGGAGTCCTTATTTATAGATGAAGGGTGTAACTGACCGACAGCAACGTCTGTAACCATCTGGTAGTGGACCGCTCAGAGCTGCGTAGAGTTTGTTATGGAGAGTAGTGGCGTCAGGGGTTGTTCAGGGCCATATGGAGCTTGTTGCGGAGAGTGGAGTGGTGTCCGTTGTCGGGACTTGCCAGAGAGTGGTGGAGTTGCATGGAATCCGTTGCAGAGAGTGGAGCAGGATGGTGGCTCTTGTCGTGGCTTGTCAGAGAGTGGTGAAGTTGCATAGAATCCGTTGCAGAGAGTGGAGCAGGATGGCGGCTCTTGTCGTGGCTTGTTAGAGAGTTTGGATCCGTCGGCTGAAGCTCAGTTGGGATGCTTGATAGAGCAGAATGGCTCTTTACATCATCGTTCTAGGAGAGGCTCGGATGTTCCGAGGTTGCTGACGAATCTACTGTCGTTGGATGCTTCGGGTGCTGACCTTTCAGGTAGGAGTCACCTGCTGTAGGAGCTCGGATGGAGATTTTTTTGTTGACGAAGTCTGGAGAAGTCCAATTGCTAGGGAAGTCCGTCTGTGATTTATCTGATGTGGAAGCTCATTTGAAGATCGTCCGTCGGGGAAGTCCGATTTTATGGGGAGCCTGGTAGGAGGTCGGCCGGCGATGGACTTCGGATAGCGCTGGGGAGGCTCGGCAGACATCGGAGGCGATCGGCTATTGTAGGGACTCAGTTGCTGGAGCTTGTCCATCATAGAAGCTCGTCTGGAATCCATCCATTGGAGAAGTTCGGACGGGCTTCGGTTCTCGTGAGAGGTCGAAAGGGGGCCGTTTATTGTAGGAGCTCGAGCGAGGACCAGTTGCCATAAAAGCTCAGAGTAGTGTCCCGCTGTAGAAGTTCGTCCAAAGCCCACTCGCTACGGAGTAGCTCGACTAGAGTCTACCTGTAACAGAAGTTCAGAAGAAATTTGCTTACAGGAGATTTCTGGGGTAGACAACCCACTGTAGGAGTTCGGAGTAGACCATTCGTAGCAGAAGTTTGGCTCTCGCGGGAGCTCGATTAGGATCTGGGAGGCGGTCAATCACCGTAGAAACTTGGGTGGAGTCTGGTTACTATAGAAATCTCATTATCGAGGAAGCTCAGATGCTGATGAAGTCGGAAAGAAGTTCGGGGGTAGTCGGTTGCTGTAGAAGGTCGGCTAACAGTGGAGCCCTGAGGGCCTTTGGGGTGGCCCAGTGGATGAATGCAGAAGTTCATTGTCGAAGAAGTCCGGATGGTTGAGGGGGTTCGGAGAGGCGCCACATACAAAGTCGGGAGCCGAAAGAGCCCCGAAGGATCGGTCTTTTACAAACTTCGATCGAGGGGGGGTATTTTATACCCAACATGTTTGTATGTTAAATTTAAAAATTATTTTTATAATTTAAAATTTATTTTTATATAAAAAATTTAGATCTAAAATTTTATTTTGAAATCTGAAATTAATGTTTGTGCATGAGGGTTTTGGTCATGAAAAAATTAAAATTAGATCATGTAATAGGATTGGATCTAAGATTTTTGATTTGAGTCATATGGATCTAATTCGATTAAGTAATTGATTGAACTACATCAAGTATTGATTAAAATTAGTTCATTTAAGTTAAATGATCATACAATTATTATTGATTGAATCGATTGAGTCTCAAATGTAGAATCGATTAACTTAAGGACCTAATTTGGCTCAATGGTTTGAGCCTGATTCGCTTGAGCTAACCTATTTGGACTAATTGACCTATTGGTGTCTCAGGCAAGTAATTGAGATGTAGTTATTTAATTAGTTCTGTTCGCTTATCTGGCCAATTTATTGGTGTCTAAGGAAAGCAATGGAGGGATCCCCACCGATCTTCACTTTCCTGATCAATTTAAAAGATTGGGTCTTGAATAAGGTTGCTTAGCAATTTGGTTTAGCTCATACCAATTAGATCGATTATATGATGACTAATTAGATTAGACCTAAACCTAAATCTCTCCACAAATATTAAGTTCATAGGTCTTCCACTATTGTAGAAGTTGGGTGTGCTACTGACGTTGATTGTTCTCGACTGGTCATAATGGTTCAGTTACATCGGAAACACGCAACCACTCTATTAGCAAAGAGTTACTCTAGGATAAAGATAGGGTTGGGCCCAATAACTATTAGGTGAGGGACTCAATGACGACCTTACACCTACTTGTGAACGGTGAGTCAGGCTTAACTAAGGAGTGTGGGTAATAACTGTTAGGTGAGCCCATATGATTTAGAGACCAAGTCGTTGCAACATGCTTAAAGAAGCATCTGGACAAAAGGTTGCCTACGCATCGATGTATATATTATCAATAACTATTAGGTGAGGTGCATGATATCGGTGGGACCATAGCATCCACTAAGAATCTTTTATTGTGTTAGGATTTTCATTTTCCATTCAAAAAGTGGAGGGATCCAAAAAATTAGTAGGAGTCATTGTTTGCATCTTAAAGTCTTTAGAAGCAAATATAATATTAAGTATAAAAATTTAACTTGAATCTCTACTCTCGTAGTTAAACAATGTCAGCCTCAAACCCTCTAGTCCGCATCTTTGAAACCAATCATTTGATCTTACAAATTACAAAGACTGGCTAAAAAATCTCAGGATTATCCTGACCTCAGAAAAACTAGATCATGTACTTGACCAAAAATTTATAGTATTACCAAACTGTCCTACTGCTAAGCAAAAGACTGCTTTTGAGAAGTGGATGGATGAAGACAGTCGGGTCAAGTGCTATGTGCTGGCATCTATGTCAAATGAGTTGTAAAGCTAGCATGAGCATATTGAAGGAAAAACTACTTTTTTCCTTGTAGGATCTTGCAGATCTAATGAGATCTGGGGTGAAATATTTTTTTTTTTAAATTATCCTACTTTATTTCAGATCTAAGATCTATTAGATCTGATTCTTATTATCTAATATTTAATCTAAAATTAAATCTAAAACTTGAGGATTAGAGGAATACCTCTAGGGTAACTAGATTACCCTATAGATGATCGCAGCAACGCCCGAGGTTCTAAAATAGCCACGCAGTCACCTGGCCTCTACCGGTATTCACTCAAGTAGGATCTAGATCATCTTCTTCTCATAAATTTTTGCTCCAAAAATCAGATCTAGATCTGATCTGCAAGATCTTCAAAAGATCTTCTGAAGCTGGAGCAGCAGCTTCTCGATAAATCCCTGCAGCCTTCTGATCAGGGAGCCACCACACCTTGGACAAGCACCAGATGAATACCCAACCTCTTGGACGTGAAGAGGGAAGGGAGAGGAGTAGAGGGGACATGGAGAAGTAGAAGGGTTTCACATTTTTGCTGGGTATTGAGCAGATTCTCTAAACCCTAGGCGAAGACAGGGTTTAAATAGACCCTGCTGCGCCATGCAGTGCCACATCATTCGATCAATCAAAAAATTTTAATTAATTCTAAAAAAATTTTAATTGGTAGAGTGATGTCGTTTGATCATATCAGATAAGAATTCCACCAAACTCTCCTACTGTTGGCAGCAACACTGGATAAACACAGTGAGATTGGTGCCCAACAGTTTGAGTCGATCAAGGCATAGAGTCCTCATCTCATGGGACTCTATCCTTATCCACTTGGGGCGCACGCCATATCTGATTATGGTGCTCACTTTGAGGGTAAAATTAGCAGGTGGACACTCTATAAAAACTCTCCAATGACCTCTTGTCAAGTGGCCTTCAGTCCAAGGTTTATGGGTCAACGTTTGACTGATGTCCTAAAATGAAAATGGCAGGTGACAGGAATTAGTAGGTGTTGTCTTAAATTCATCTTATGAATTAAGACAAGACTTTTTTGAGCTGGACTGGCCTCAGTCAAACTGATAGAAACCTTCTCAAGGTTCTCTAGGTGAGTCAAATCATATTTGGCTTAGTCGAGATAGAAAAGATTACACGAGAAGAAAGTTAGGCTCAATCGTATGCTAGTATGATTTCCTTGAACCTAATTGGATCTAATCCAAATCAATCGAACTGGGCTAGCTCAATTGATGACATCCAGACCCTAACTCTTATTTGTGTGATCCAGTTAAGTTCATTTTCGTATGGTAATGAGATATGTCATGATCTCATCATCGACATCATCGAAACTCCTTTCGATAGACCAGAACTCTTCTGATTCAGACAATTTAGAATGATCGATCATCAATATCATTCTAATTGCTCCCAAAATCCATTAGTAACACCTAGCAATATATGGTGGCAACCCATCAGAAATGAAGATGAACCTCTCGGTGCAGCTACCTGTGTGATTGAGTTCCTCTATCATGAGTCCCGACTGAATTACGGTTAAGGTGAACTCATCAAACCCAACATCAGTCATATGAATCAATCGATCGATCCAAGTTTGATGTGAAATCTTAATGGAAAACTCTTTTTCATTATTTCACTCTGCCATGGCCATGGGCTTAAGGACTCAATCTTTCGATCATCATAGGACTACTCCTCTTATCTACCGAGGTTGATAGATCCCATCTTGATGCAATCTAGTTCCTATAATGAATATGCTACAGCCAACATACACCTCAGGGTTTCGAATAGCTAGGAGACCGAGTTATGGTATAGTCAAACTATAACACACTCAAGGTGAACTCTCGATGCACCTCAGGTCAAAGAACTAGACACACAGCTGCAGCATCGAGCTAGTCATCGGCGAGAAGGTAGACTTCCTTATGACTGCTCGAGATGGTCACGCTCAGTACTCTCATTCTCAATGAATACCTATACTCTTGCTCGGTGTCTTCACACTATAGACTCAAGACTCATCTATCCTAAGGAAGCGATCGTACACCAACCTTCTGGATCGATCACCATCCTCATGATGATCCTATGGTCAGGAGCTGTTTATGAGTTAGTTATGTAAATTCATGTCTTAAATTTTTAACTCTTGAAAATATGAATTAACATTCCTACTAACTCAAAGGATGTATCACAGACATAATGTACACAATGTGATAGTAGAATAATCCTTTTATTCATTTATAGTCAAAATTACAAATTTGCCCTTACATTTGTACCGGAATGTGTCAGCCAATCTGACATCTAGGGCACACATCTAACAAACTCCCACTTGACCTAATGCCAATTGGCTACATATCTAAGTCCCATCTTCTCAAGATGGACTTCGATCTTCTGCTGGCCTAATAGCTTTGTTAGTGGGTCTACCACATTATTTGTGGAGTCGACTCTCTTAACCTCGACATAATCCTCTTCGAGGTAATCATGGATCAGATGGAATCGCCGCTCGATATGCTTAGATTTCTGATGAGAAATTGGCTCCTTAGCTAGGGCTATGGCGCCATTATTATCGCAGTAAAGAGGGATGGCATCCGATGATATCACTCCAAGCTCTATGGCAAACTTTTTATACCAGAATGCCTCCTTCGCAGCTTTCGATGCAGTAATATACTCTGCCTCCATGGTGGAATCAGCAATTACCGTCTGCTTGGAACTCTTCCAGCTGACTGCACCACTATTGCAAATGAACAAACTCCCAGATGTCGACTTTCGATCATCTATATCAGACATAAAGTCTGAGTCTGTAAATTTCTAATCCTGGAGTTCTTCATTCCCAAAGACTAGAAACATATCCTTAGTCCTTCTCAAGTACTTAAGGATACATTTCACAGAAGTCCAATGCTCTTCGTTTGGATTCGACTGATATCTGTTTGTGACACTCACAGCATGGGCTATATCAGGTCATGTACATAGCATGGCATACATGAGGCTTCCTATTGCCGAAGCATAAGGGATCTTGCTCATGCGTTCAATCTCCTCAGGTGTGCTAGGGCACATCTTCTTAGAGAGATGAATGCCATGTCTAAAAGGTACTAAATCTTATTTGGAGTTTTCCATGCTAAACCTTTTTAGCACCTCCTCTATGTACATCTTCTGTGAGAGTCACAGCATCCTATTTGGTCTATCTCTATAGACCTTAATACCCAATATAAAGGATGCCTCTCCTAGATCTTTCATAGAGAACTCCTTAGACAACCATATTTTTGACTGAGGTCAACATGAAAATATCTTTCCCAATCAGGAGGATGTCATCTACGTATAGTACGAGAAAGATAACTGTGCTCCCACTGACCTTCTTGAACACACATGGTTCCTCCTCGTTCTTGATGAAATCAAATATTTTGATCACATCATTGAAATGAGTATTCCAGCTCCGAGATGCTTGCTTAAGTCCATAAATGGACCTTTGCAGCTTGCAGACCTTGTGATCATCATCACTGAATGTGAAACCAAGCAGCTATTCCATATAGATATCTTCCTCAAGATATCCATTGAAGAACGTCGTTTTTACGTCCATCTATCATATTTCATAATCGAAATAGGCTGCAACAGCAAGTAATGTGCGAATGGATTTTAGCATGGCTACGGGCGAGAAGGTATCCTGATAGTCAATGCATTCACGCTGACTATAACCTTTCACTACGAGCCTAGCCTTGAATGTCTCCACATTCCCATCTGTACCTATCTTTCTCTTGAAGATCCATTTACACCAATAGGTACAATATCTTCAAGTAGATCTACCAAGGTCCAAACTTGGTTTGAGTGCATCGAGTCAATTTCTGATCTCATTGCCTCTAACTATTTCTCAGAGTCGATATCTGATATCACCTCATCATAAGTCTTGGGGTCATCACCATGAGCCCCATTTTTCGTGAGAAATATTTTCTCTATATCCTCTTGTATGGTACCTAAGTACCTTTCAGGAGGATGGAAAATCCTAGTCGATCTATGAGATGGAAGAGGTTGTGTTAGGACTGGTTCTAACTGATTGGATTCCTCAGGTTCTTTAGCTCGTTGCTCTTGGGAGATATTCTCCTTGAGCTTAATTATTCTTCCGATGCCACTATCTTGAATAAACTATTTTTTAAAAAAAATAGCATGTCGATTCACAATCACATTGTGGTCTTTCGAAATATAAAAATAGTATCCTAATGACTCTTTAGGATATCCTGTAATCGAGCTCTAAAAGACCTGAACTCTAACTTGTCCGCCTGCTGTCTCTTGACATGAGCCGGACAACCCCAAATTCTGAGATGACTCAGACTTGGTTTCTTACCATGCCATATCTCATATGGTGTGGTAGGAACAGTTTTAGAGAGAACCTTATTCAATACATATATTACTGTCATGAGATAATGTCCCCAAAGAAACTTAGGGAGGTCCGTGAAGCTCATCATGGAACGGACCATATCTAATAGGATCCAGTTTCTCCATTCTAAAATCCCGTTGAGTTATGGCATTCCAGGTGGAGTCCATTGAAAGACTATGCCATTGCCCTTAAGATAGTCTAGGAACTTTCGACTAAGGTATTCACCTCCTCGATCTGATCGAAGAACCTTAATGGGCTTTCCTATTTATTTTTCTACGTCATGCTTGAATTCTTTAAACTTTTTAAAGGCTTCAGACTTGTGTTTCATTTGAAACATATATTTGTACCTAGACATATCATCAGTAAAGATAATAAAGTAGACATAGTTGCCTCTAGCCGGAACATCAAATGGGCCGCACATATCCGTATGTACTAGGACAAGTAGGTCTATGGCCCTTTTCTCATGTCCCACAAAAGGGAGCTTGGTCATTTTGCCTTGAAGGTATGATTCACAAACTGGATCTAACTCGAAAGTCAACAGACTCAATGGCCCAGATTTCTCTAATTTGTTAACCGTCTTCCGATACCGAGCCTTAGGTGCCACAGATACCTATCATTTAGACTATCTCTAGGCCTTTTAATTTTTATGGCATTCATATTTTTTTTGATATTAAATACAGATACATCAATATGTAACTGATAGAGACCATTAATAAGAAAACCATTTGCAACTTTATTATTTTCATAAAATATGTTACAATGGTCCTTATGAAAGCTAATCACATAGCTTTCTTGTGCTAAACATGAAATAGAAATCAAATTCCTGCTTGCTGCAGGCACATAATAACAGTCTCTAAGAACTAAATCTAATCCTAATGGTAATCGCAGAGGGTAGGTTTCCACGGCCATAGTAGCAACTCTTGCTCCATTTTTGATGCATAGGATCATATCCCCATCCCTCAGCCTCCTGCACTCCTCAAGACCCTGCATAGAAGTGCACAAATGAGCACTAGAACCAGAGTCAAGTACCCAACTAGATGCAGAGCAAACCGTAAGATTAGATTCTATAACGAGCATATCTCCAGAAGGACCATCCTTCTTATTCTTCAGGGTGGCCAGGTACTGAGGACAGTTTCATTTCCAATGGCCGTCTGAATTGCAGTGGAAATATTTTCCTTTTTCAGCAGCCTTCTTCTTTGGTTCCATCTTCTTCCTTTTCCCATTCACTTTCTACTTCTTCGTAGACTTTTTCTTCTTTCCAAAAGATTTTCTCTTGAAAGAAGTCCACTCCACAGTAAGGATTAAGCCTTTTGAACTCTTCAAAGAAAGCTCAGTCGTAACCAACATGTTCATTAACTCAGCCAAGGTACACTGCATCTTATGCATATGAAAGTTCATGATGAACTGACCATATGCATCGGACAAAGACTGAAGGATCACATCAATATGAAAATCCTTGTCTAAGATGATACCAAGCTTCTCAAGCTCTTCAAGGTCCTTGATCATTGTCAAACAATGATCTTGGACTGACTGCCCATCACGTATTTTAGCCTTAAAAAGTCTTTGGCAGACTTGATACTTGGCTACGTAATTTTATTCACCAAATAACTCTTGTAGGTGAGCCAACATTTGGTGGGTAGTCATAATAGTCTCATACTGGTGCTGCAAGTCATCAGACATTGCACCCAACATGTAGTACCTGACTTTGTTATCTTCATCTATCCACTTTTCCAGAGATGCTCACTGTTCAGCAGCCGAACGTACTGGCATGGCAAGTGGATCCTGGTCCAAGACATGAGTCAGTTTCTCAGAATCCAGAATAATTTTATAGTTCCTCAACTAGTCCTTGAAATTGGGTCCAGTCAATCTGTGGGTGTCTAGTATTTTGGTCAGGGGGTTGGACGCAGACATATTTCCTATGGAGGATCAAAAGTTTCTAGTTAGATTTTGTAATCAGACTTAACTAATTTATTTAGAAGTTTCATTTTTAAATAAATTAAGCTTCCATTATTTTCTCAGATCCCTACACTCCCTAGGTAGAGATATAAAAATCTCCATGATTAATGATTTCTAGTGGGTGGTGCGGTCTCACCAACTGGCTCATCACCTCACCTAACAGTTATTGGTGATGGGTCAACTGATGAGTGGACAACTCTTGTCCAATGATTCTCTAATCATGGTGCACCCAAAACTTGATCTCTAATTCATGAAGCTCATCGTGTCCGATGAAGGGAAAAATAGTCTTTTTCCTGTGTAGGATCTTCCAGATTTCACCAAATCTGGGATGGAATAAATTTTATATTTTTATCCTACACTATTTTAGATCTAATGTCTATTAAATCTAATTTTATTATCTAATATTTAAAATCTAAAATTAAATCTAAAAGTATGAGAAATATAGACATACCTTAAGGGTAATCTAATTACCCTGTAGATGATCGCAGCACTACGTGAGGTTCTGATGTAGCCACACAAGTGCCTAGCCTCTACCAGTATCCACTCAGGTAGGATCTGGAATATCTTTTTCTCACAATTCTATGCTCCAAAAATCAGATCAATATCTGATTTGGAAGTACTTCAGAACTCCTTCTGAAGTTGGAGCAGCAGCCTGTCGAAGATGTCCTGCAGCCTTTTGTTCCAGGCATCGCCATGCCTTGTACCTTTGCCAGATGAACGTCCAACTTTTTAGACCTGAAGAGGGGAGAAAGGATAACAGGGAGGATATGGAGAAGAGAGGAGGGGGCAGTAGCTAATAGGTTTTTTGCATAAAATAAGTTCTATCTCAAAACCCTAGGTGCTGTAGGGTTTATATAATTTTTGTATGCTGCGCAGTGCCACATCATTCGACCAATCAAAAAATTCCAATAAATTTTGAAAAAATTTTGATTGGTGGAGTGATATCATCTGATCATATCAAATAAGAACCCCACCTTATCTCCAAAAGGTGGCACCAACATTGGATAAGCACAAATAAAGTGGTGCCAAAGAGTCCAAGTTTATCAGGACTCTTTGGTTCTTATACATTTGGGGCGCCCACTTAAATCCAATTGGGCTCATGCCATAATCTGATTATGGCACCCAATTTGATTAGGTTTAGGCATGTGGACACTCCACAAAAATCCTCCAATAAGTCCTCTTTAGTTTAAGACCCATTTTGATAGATGTCCTAAAATAAAATTGGCATGTGCTAGAAATTAGCAGGTATTGTCTTAAATTCATCTCATGAATTAAGACAAGCCTTTTCTGAGCTAGACAAGCTTCAATTAGACTGAGAGAAACCTTCCTAAGGTTCTTTGAATGAGCCAGATCTCATTTGGCTCAGTAGAGACAGAAAAAATTATACGAGGAGAAAGGTAGGCTCAATCGAGTGCTAGCACGATTTTCTTGAACCTAATTGGATCTTATCCAAATCAATTGGGGTGGCCCAATTGATGACATCTAGACCCTAACCCTTGTTTGTATGATCCAGTTAGGTTCAATTCTGTATGGTAATGAGACATGTCTTGATCTCATCATCGACATCATCGAAACTCCTTTCGATAGACCAGAACTCTTCTGATTCAGACAATTAGAATGATCGATCATCAAAATTATTTTAATTGCTCTCAAAATCTATCAGTGATATCTAGCAGTATATGGTGGCAACCCATCAGAATTGAAGATGAACCTTTTGGTGTAGCTACCTGTGTGATTGAGTTCCTCTATCATGAGTCCCGACTGAATTAGGGTTAAGGTGAACTCGTCAAACCCAACATCAGTCATATGAATCAATTGATCGATCTGAGTTTGATGTGAAACCCCAATGAAAAACTCTTTTCCATTATTTCACTCTACCATGGCCATGGGCTTGAGGACTCGATCTTTCGATCATCATAAGACTACTCCTCACATCTACCGAGGTTGATAGATCCCATCTTGGTGCGATCTAGTTCCTACAATGGATATGCTACAGCCAACATACATCTCAGGGTTTCGAATGGCTTGGAGATCGAGTTATGGTGTAGTCAAACCATAACACACTCAAGGTGAACTGTCGATGCACCTCAAGTCAAAGAACTAGACACACAACTGCAGCATCGAGCTAGTCATCGACGAGAAGGTAGACTTCCTTATGACTGCTCGAGGTGGTCACGCTCAGTACTTTCGTTCTCAACAAATACCTGTACTCTCGCTCCGGTGTCTCCACACTGTAGACTCAAGACGCATCTACCCTAAGGAAGCGATCGTACACCAACCTTCCAAATCGATCACCATCCTCGTGATGATCCTATGGTCAGGAGTAGTTTATGAATTAGTTATGTAAATTCATGCCCTAAATTTTTAACTCTTGAAAATATGAATTAACATTCCCACTAACTCAAAGGATGTATCACAGTCACAATGTACACAATGTGATAGAAGAATAATCCTTTTATTCATTTATAGTCAAAATTATAAATTTGCCCTAAATTCTGTACAGAAATGTATCAGCCGATGTGGCATCTAGGGCGCACATCTAACAAACTCCCACTTGACCTAATGCCAATTGGCTACATATCTAAGTCCCATCTTCTCAAGGTGGGCTTCGATCTTCTGTTGGCCCAATGGCTTAGTCAGTGGGTCTGCCACATTGTCTGTGGAGTCGACTCTCTTGACCTCGACATAATCTTTTTCGAGGTAATCACGGATCAGATGGAATCGCCGCTCGATGTGCTTAGACTTCTGGTGAGACCTTGGCTCCTTAGCTAGGGCTATGGTAACATTATTGTCGCAGTAAAGAGCAATGGCATCCGATGATATTACTCCAAGCTCTGCGGCAAACTTCTTGTACCAGAATACCTCCTTTGCAACTTTCAATGCAACAATATACTCTACCTCCATGGTGGAATCTGCAATTATCGTTTGCTTGAAACTCTTCCAGCTAACTGCACCACCATTGCAAATGAACAAACTCCCAGATGTTGACTTTCGATCATCTATATCAGACATAAAGTCTGAGTCTGTAAATTCCTAAATCTGGAGTTCTCCATTCCCAAAGACTAGAAACATATCCTTAGTCCTTGTCAAGTACTTAAGGATACATTTCACAGTAGTCCAGTGCTCTTCGCCTGGATTTGACTGATATCTGCTTGTGACATTCACAGCATGGGCTATATCAGGTCGTGTACATAGCATGGCATACATGAGGCTCCCTATTGCCGAAGCATAAGGGATCTTGCTCATGTGTTTAATCTCCTCAGGTGTGCTAGGGCACATCTTCTTGGAGAGATGAATGCCATGTCTAAAAGGCAATAAACCTCTTTTGGAATTTTTCATGCTAAACCTCTTTAATACCCAGTATAAAGGATGCCTCTCCTAGATCTTTCATAGAGAACTCCTTAGACAACCATACTTTGACTGAGGTCAACATGAGAATGTCATTCTCAATTAGGAGAATGTCATCCACGTACAATACGAGGAAGACAACTGCGCTCCCACTGACCTTTTTGAACACACATGGTTCCTCTTCGTTCTTGCTAAAACCAAATATTTTGATCACATCATTGAAACGAGTATTCCAACTTCGAGATGCTTGCTTAAGTCCATAAATGGACCTTTGCAGTTTGTAGACCTTGTGATCATCATCACTAGATGTGAAACCAAGCGGCTGTTCCATATAGATATCTTCCTCAAGATATCTATTTAAGAATGCCATTTTCACGTCCATCTGTCATATTTCGTAATCGAAATAGGCTGCAACAGCAAGCAATGTGCAAATGGATTTTAGCATGGCTATGGGCGAGAAGGTATCCTGATAGTCAATGCCTTCGCGCTGACTATAACCTTTCACTACGAGCCTAGCCTTGAATGTCTCCACATTCCCATCTGCACCTATCTTTCTCTTGAAGATCCATTTACACCCAATAGGTATAATACCTTCAGGTGGATCTACCAAGATCCAGACTTGATTTGAGTGCATTGAGTCAATTTCTGATCTCATTGCCTCTAACCATTTCTCAGAGTCGATATCTGATATCGCTTCGTCATAGGTCTTGGGATCATCACCATGAACCTCATTTCCCATAAGGAATATTTTCTCTACATCCTCTTGTATGGTACCTAAGTATTTTTCAGGAGGATGGAAAATTCTAGTCGATCTACGAGGTGGAAGAGGATGTGTTAGGACTGGTTCTGATTGATTAGGTTCCTCAGGTTCTTTAGCTCGTTGCTCTTGGGAGACATTCTCCTTGAGCTTAATTATTCTTCCGATGCCACTATCTTGAATAAACTATTTTTCAAAAAAAATAGCATTTCGACTTACAATCACATTGTGGTCTTTCAAAATATAAAAATAATATCCTAATGACTCTTTAGGATATCCTATGAATCGAGCTCTAAAAGACCTGAACTCTAACTTTTCCGTCTGCTGTCTCTTGACATGAGCCGACAACCTCAAATTCTGAGATGATTCAGACTTGGCTTCTTACCATGCCATATCTCATACGGTGTGGTAGGAATGGTTTTAGAGGAAATCCTATTCAATATATAAATTACTGTCATGAGACAATGTCCCCAAAGAAATTCTGGGAGGTCTGTGAAGCTCATCATGGAACGGACCATATCTAATAGGGTCTGATTTCTCCATTCTGAAACCCCGTTGAGTTGAGGCATTCCAGGTGGAGTCCATTGAGAGACTATACCATTATCCTTAAGATAGTATAGAAATTTTTGACTAAGGTATTCACCTCCTCGATCTGATCGAAGAACCTTAATGGGGTTTCCTATTTATTTTTTTACCTCATGTCTGAATTCTTTGAACCTTTCAAAGGCTTCAGACTTGTGTTTCATTAGAAATACATACCCGTACCTAGACATATCATCGATAAAGGTAATGAAGTAGACAAAGTTGCCTCTAGCCGGCACATCAAATGGGCTACACACATTCGTATGTACTAGGGCAAGCAGGTCTGTGGCCCTTTCCCCATGTCCCACAAAAGGGAGCTTGGTCATTTTGCCTTGAAGGCATGATTCACAAACTGATATGACTCAGAAGTCAACGGACTCAGTAGCCCGAATTTCTCCAATTTGTTAACCCTGTCTTCTGCTATATGACCTAGTCTTAGGTGCCATAGATACTTATCATTTAGACTATCTCTAGGCCTTTTAATTCCTATGGCATTCACATTTTGCTCAATATTAAAAACAGATACATCAACATGTAACTGATAGAGACCATTAATAACAAAACCATTTGCAACTTTATTATTTTCATAAAATATGTTACAATGGTCCTTATGAAAGCTAATCACATAGCCTTCTTGTGCTAAACATGAAACAGAAATCAAATTTCTGCTTGCTGCAGGCACATAATAACAGTCTCTTAAAACTAAATCTAATCCTAACGATAATCACAGAGGGTAGGTTCTTACGGCCACAGCAGCAACTCTTGCTCCATTTCTGACATGTAGGATCATCTTCCCATCCCTCAGCCTCCTGCTCTCCTTAAGACCTTGCATAGAAGTACACAAATGAGCACTAGAACCAGAGTCAAGCACCCAACTGGATGTAGAAGAAATCGTAAGATTAGATTCGATAATGAGCATACCTCTAGAAGGACCATCCTTCTTGTTCTTCAGGATGGCCAGGTACTGAGGACAGTTCCGCTTCCAATGGCCTTCTGACTGACAGTGAAAATACTTTCCCTTTTCAAAAGCCTTCTTCTTCGATCCTGTCTTCTTGTTCTTGCCATCCACCTTCTGCTTCTTCACGGACTTCTTTTTCTTTTCAAAAAACTTTCTCTTGGAAGAAGTCTGCTCCACAGTAAGAACTGAGCCTTTTGAACCTTTCATGGAAAGCTCAGCCGTAACCAGCATATTCATTAACTCGGCCAAGGTACATTGCATCTTATGTATATGAAAGTTCATGATGAACTGACCATATGCATCGGACAAGGACTGAAGGATCACATCAATCGAAAAATCTTTGTCTAAGATGATACCGAGCTTCTCAAGCTCCTCAAGATCCTTGATCATTGTCAAACAATGATCTTGGACTGACTGCCCATCATGCATCTTGGCCTTAAAAAGTCTTTGACAGACTTGATACTTGGCCGCGCGACTCTGTTCACCAAACAACTCTTGTATGTGAGCCAACATTTGGTGGGTAGTCAAAATATTTCCATGTTGGCACTATAAATCATCAGACATTGCACCCAACATATAGTACCTGGCTTTGTTATCATCATCTCTCTACTTTTTCAGAGACGCTCTCTGTTCAGCAGTCGGACGTGCTGGCATGGCAGGTGGGTCCTGGTCCAAGACATGAGTCAATTTTTCAAAACCCAGAATAATTCTATAGTTCCTCAACCAGTCCTTAAAATTTGGTCTAGTCAGTCTATGAATGTCTAGAATTTTGGTCAGGGGGTTTGAGGTAGACATGTTTCCTGTAGAGAGTCAAAAGTTTCAAGTTAGATTTTGTAATCAGACTCAACCAATTTGTTTAGGGTTTTTATTTTTAAACAAATTAGGCTCCCACTATTTTCTCAGATCCCTACACTCCCTTGGTAGAGATGTGAAAATATCCATGATTAGTGATTTCTAGTAGGTGGTGCAGTCTCACCGACTGGCTCATCACCTCACCTAACAGTTATTGGTGATGAGTCAACCGATGAGTGGACAACTCTTGTCCAATGATTCTCTAATCATGGTGCACCCAAAACTTGATCTTTAATTCATGAAGCTCACCGTATTCGGGATATTGCTCCAATCCTTAGTTAAGCCAAACCCACCATGTGCACGAACTAGATTCCTGATTGGGTCCCTCACGTATCCGGAATATTGAGCCCAACCCATCCTCTAATCCGTAGCATCCAATGCCAAATGGACATGGTTGTGTCTTTCTGGTGCAACTGAGCCACTATAACCAGCCGAGGACAATCAACCCCGGGAAGGGCCCACACATCCACAATGGTGGAAGACCTAGACTTAATATTTTCTTAGGAAGATTTGATTTAGGTTTCTTTAAATTTGGTTTGACATAGTCATAACAATTATGACTAACCTAGTGGCATGGGTCAGCTCGAATTGTTAGCCACCTCAAATCAGAACTGGATCGACACATATGGCCGGTAAGTGAGACCGACGGGAGGGATATACCATTAACTCGACAAGAACGCATTCGAGTCGAGTGCTCCCAATTAAAAATCAGTCAGTCGCATCTACCCAACTTACCTTAGACACCAAATTGTCAAACCAAAATTAATTGAGTTAGTCTACAATCCAGGCTCTAACCACTGAGCCAAATTAGGTCTTAACTTGATCGAGTCAATCTAAATGTGATTCAACCTTGACCCATACTTAACCCTATTAGGCTGGTCAATTATTAGCTTTCATGATCCCACCTAACCAACTCTTGATTCAGTTTGATCAACCGCTAGATCTAATTGAGCTACCCAAGCCCGAACCCAATCTTATGAAAATGTCTTAGATCTGAAATTCTCAATTTTAGACCTAACTTAATTTCATAAGCTCAATACATTAATTAAGTTTAGGTTCATAAACAAAGCATGTCAAATAAATCCTAGGGTTTCAAGATCTAGGGTTTTGCAGAAAAGTAAGTTTTGATTTCTGATTAAGGTTGAACGCGCGGCACCCCTACACGTCATATGAACACCCCATTGAATGGGAAGAGAGGGTCTTAAAACTCTACTTTATTCTTATGACCGGACGGCCATGAGGAACACCTTAATCAAAAATATAAATTTTAACTACAAAACTAGTTAGATCTAAAATAACATATCACATATACAATTTAAGATCTAACTAATACATGCTTTGCATACATCTCATGTATCATAAATCAATCTAATTAACATACTTTCAGATCTGATACATCACATGTAATATCTAAAAAATAAAAAATTTAAATTGAACTATTCAAAATAAAAAACTATTCTAGACAAGTTACTAGAATAATTCTACAACTAGTCTAGGCATGCAACAGATCAATTTTATGAAATAATTAAAATTTTATTTTCTATTTTCTGATGTGATTATAATAATTATAATATCAAAAAATAGAGAATAAATTATATTTAATTTATATTTTAATCTCATTAAAATATAAAACTTAAGACTATTCATGGATTCAATTAATCCTAGTCTAGTTATGCATCTCATGCATGTTAGATCTTCTTAGATTTAATTTTAAATATTTTAATTTCAGATCCTATCACATCTAATGTGATATCTAAAATTATTTAATATCAGATAGATTAAAATTAAAATCAGATCTAAAATAGATCTAAAATAGAGCCAACAACCTGACTCTGATACCACTTGAAGGGAAAAACCGCCTTTTTCCTATGTAGGATTTTCCAGATTTCACCAAATCTGGGGTGGAATAAATTTTATATTTTTATACTATGTTATTTCAGATCTAATATCTATTAGATCTAATTTTATTATCTAATATTTAAAATTTAAAATTAAATCTAAAAGTATGAGAAATATAGACATACCTTAAGGGTAATCTAATTACCCTGTAGATGATTGCAGCACTGCCTGAGGTTCTGATATAGCCACGCAAGTGTCTGGCCCCTACCAGTATCTACTTAGGTAGAATATGGAATGTCTTCTCCTCGCAATTCTATGCTCCAAAAATCAGATCAATATCTGATTTGGAAGTACTTCAGAACTCCTTCTGAAGTTGGAGCAGCAGCCTGTCGAAGATGTCCTGCAGCCTTTTGTTCCAGGCATCACCACGCCTTGTACCTTTGCCAGATGAACGTCCAACTTCTTGGACCTGAAGAGGGGAGAAAGGAGAATAGGGAGGACATAGAGAAGAGAGGAGGGGGAAGTAGCTAATAGGTTTTTTGCATAAAACAAGTTCTATCTTGAAACCCTAGGTGCAGTAGGGTTTATATAATTTCTGTATGCTGCGCAGTGCCACATCATTCGACCAATCAGAAAATTCTAATAAATTTTGAAAAAATTCTGATTGGTGGAGTGATGTCATCTGATCATATCAGATAATAACCCCACCTTATCTCCAAAAGGTGGCACCAACATTGGATAAGCACAAATAGAGTGGTGCCAAAGAGTCCAAGTTTATCAGGACTCTTTGGTTCTTATCCATTTGGGGCACCCACTTAAATCCAATTGGGCTCATACCATAATCTGATTATGGCACCCAATTTGATTAGGTTTAGGCATGTGGATACTCCACAAAAATCCTCCAATAAGTCCTCTTCAGTTTAAGACCCATATGTCAACTTTTGACAGATGTCCTAAAATGAAATTGGCAGGTGCTAGAAATTAGCAGGTGTTGTCTTAAATTCATCTCATGAATTAAGACAAACCTTTTTTGAGCTGGACAAGCTTCAATTAGACTGAGAGAAACCTTCCTATGGTTGTCTGGATGAGCCAGATCTCATTTGGCTCAGTAGAGACAGAAAAAATTACACGAGGAGAAAGTTAGGCTCAATCGAGTGCTAGCACGATTTTCTTGAACCTAATTGGATCTTATCCAAATCAATTGGGGTAGCCCAATTGATGACATCCAGACCCTAACCCTTATTTGTGTGACCCAGTTAGGTTCAATTCTATATGGTAATGAGACATGTCGTGATCTCATCATCGACATCATCGAAACTCCTTTCGATGGACCAGAACTCTTCTGATTCAGACAATTAGAATGATCGATCATCAAAATCATTCTAATTGCTCCCAAAATCCACCAGTGACATCTAGCAGTATATGGTGGCAATCCATCAGAATTGAAGATGAACCTTTTGGTGTAGCTACCTGTGTGATTGAGTTTCTCTATCATGAGTCCCGACTAAATTAGGGTTAAGGTGAACTCATCAAACCCAACATCAGTCATATGAATCAATCGATCGATCTGAGTTCGATGTGAAAACCCAATGAAAACTCTTTTCAATTATTTCACTCTGCCATGGCCATGGGCTTAAGGACTCGATCTTTTGATCATCATAGGACTACTCCTCACATCTACTGAGGTTGATAGATCCCATCTTGGTGCGATCTGGTTCCTACAATGGATATGCTACAGCCAACATACACCTCAGGGTTTTGAATGGCTAGAAGATCGAGTTATGGTGTAGTCAAACCATAACACACTCAAGGTGAACTGTCGATACACCTCAGGCCAAAGAACTAGACACACAACTGCAGCATCGAGCTAGTCATCGACGAGAAGGTAGACTTCCTTATGACTGCTCGAGGTGGTCACGCTCAGTACTTTCATTCTCAAAGAATACCTATACTCTCACTTCGATGTCTCCACACCATAGACTCAAGACTCATCTACCCTAAGGAAGCAATCGTGCACCAACCTTCTAGATCGATCACCATCCTTATGATGATCCTATGGTCAGGAGCAGTTTATGAGTTAGTTATGTAAATTCATATCTTAAATTTTTAACTCTTAAAAATATGAATTAATATTTTCACTAACTCAAAGGATGTATCACAGACACAATGTACACAATGTGATAGAAGAATAACCCTTTTATTCATTTATAGTCAAAATTATAAATTTGCCCTTAGTTCTGTACAGGAATGTGTCAGCCGATCTGGCATCTAGGGCACACATCTTACATCTGGAATATTGCTCCAATCCTTAGTTAAGTCAGATCCACCATTTGCATGAGCTAGATTCCTGATTGAGTCCCTTACCGTATCTGAAATATTGAGCACAATCCATCCTCTAATCCATAGCATCCAATGCCTAATGGACATGGTTGCGTCTTTCCGATGCAACTGAACTACTATAACCAGTCGAGAACAATCAACCCCGGGAAGGACCCGCACATCCACAATGGTGGAAGACCTTAGACTTAATATTTTCTTAGAGAGATTTAATTTAAGTCTCATTAAACTTGACTTGACATAGTCATAATAATTATGACTAACTTAGTGGCTTGGGTTAGCTCGAATTGTTAGTCATCTCAAATCAGAGCTGGGTCGACACATATGGCTAGGTAAGTGAGATCGGTGGAAGGGATATACCATTAACTCGACAAGAACACATTCGAGTCGAGTAGCTCTTAATTAAAAACTATTCGGTCGCATCTGCCCAACTTACCTTAGACACCAAATTGTTGAACCTGAACCAATTGGGTTAGCCTACAATCCAGGCTCTAACCATTGAGCCAAATTAGATCTTAACTTGATTGAGTCACATATGAATGTGATTCGACCTTGACCTAGACTTAATCCTATTAGGCTGGTCAATTATTAGCTTTCATGATCCCACCTAACCAACTTTTGATTCGGTTTGATCAACCGCTAGACCTAATTGAGCTACCCAAGTCTGAACCCAATTTTATGAAAATGACTTAGATCTGAAATTCTCAATTTTAGACTTAATTTAATTTTATAAGCTTAATTCATTAATTAAGTCTTGGATTCATAAACAAAATATGTAAAATAAATCCTAAGGTTTCAGGATCTAGAGTTTTGTAGAAAAGTAAGTTTGATTTCTGATTAAGGATGAACGTGCAGCATCCCTACACGCCATAAGAACACCCCATTGAATGGGAGGAGAGGGTCTTAAACTCTATTTTGTTCTTATGATCGGATGGCCATGAGGAACACCTTAATTAGAAATATTGATTTAACTACAAAACTAGTTAGATCTAAGTTACATATCACATATATAATTTCAGATCTAACTTATACATGCTTTGCATACATCTCATGTATTAAAATTTGATCTAATTAGCATGCTTTCAGATCTGATACATCACATGTAACATTTAAAAAATAAGATTTAAATTAAACTATTCAATATAAAATCTATTCTAGACAGTTACTAGAATAATTCTACAACTAGTCTAGGCATGCAGCAGATCAATCTTATGAATTAATTAAATTTTATTTTTTATTTTTTGATCTGAATATAATATTTATAATATCAAAAAATTAGAGAATAAATTAGATCTAATTTATATTTTAATCATATTAAAATATAAAACTTCAAGACTATTCATAGTTTAAACTATTCCTAGTCTAGTCATGCATCTCATACATGTTAGATCTACTTAGATTTAATTTTAAATTTTTTGATTTTAGATCCAATCATATCTGATGTGATATCTGAAATTCATTAATATTAGATAAATAAAAATAAAAATTAGATCTAAATTAGATCTGAAATAGAGCCATCAACCTGGCTCTGATACCAGTTGAAGAAAAAATCACCTTTTTCCTTGTAGGATCTTCCAGATCTAATGAGATCTGGGAAGGAATATTTTTTTAAAAAAAAATATCCTACTTTATTTTAGATCTAAGATCTATTAGATATAATTTTTATTATCTAATATTTAATCTAAAATTAAATCTAAAACTTGAGGATTAGAGGAATACCTCTAGGGTAACTAGATTACCCTGTAGATGATCGCAGCAATGCCCGAGGTTCTAAAATAGCCACGCAGTCGTCTGGCCTCTACTGGTATCCACTTGAGTAGAATCTGGATCATCTTCTCCTCACAAATCTTTGCTCCAAAAATCAGATCTAGATCTGATCTGCAAGATCTTCAAAAGATCTTCTGAAGCTGGAGTAGCAGCTTCTCGACAAATCCCTGCAGCCTTCTGATCAAGGAGCCACCACACCTTGGACAAGCACCAGATGGATGCCCAACCTCTTGGACGTGAAAAGGGGAGGGAGAGGAGTAGAGGGGGCATGGAGAAGTGAAGGGGTTTCACATTTTTGCTGGGTATTGAGCAGATTCTCTAAACCCTAGGCACAGATAGGGTTTAAATAGACCCTGCTGCGCCATGCAGTGCCACATTATTCGAACAATCAAAAACTTTCAATTAATTCTGAAAAAAATTTAATTGATGGAGTGATATCATCTGATCATATCAGATAGAAATCCCACCAAACCCTCCTACTGTTGGCACCAACACTGGATAAACACAGTGAGATTGGCGCCCAATAGTTTGAGTCGATCAAGGCATAGAGTCCTCATCTCATGGGACTCTATCCTTATCCACTTGGGGTGCATGCCATATCTGATTATGGTGCCCACTTTGAGGGTAAAATTAATAGGTGAACACTCCACAAAAACTCTCCAATGACTTCTTACCAAGTGGCCTTCAGTCCAAGGTCCATGGGTCAACGTTTGACCGATGTCCTAAAATAGAAATGGCAGGTGACAGGAATTAGCAGGTGTTGTCTTAAATTCATCTCATGAATTAAGATAAGATTTTTTTGATCTGGACTAGCTCTAGTTAGACTAAGAAAACCTTTCTCAAGGTTCTCTGGGTGAGTCAAATCATATTTGGCTCAGTCGAGATAGAAAAGATTACACGAGGAGAAAGTTAGGCTCAATCGTGTGCTAGCACGATTTTCTTGAACCTAATTGGATCTAATCCAAATAAATCAAATTGGGCTAGCTCAATTGATGACATCCAGACCCTAACTCTTATTTGTGTGACTCAGTTAGATTCATTTCTGTATGGTAATGAGATATGTCGTGATCTCATCATCGACATCATCGAAACTCCTTTGGATAGACCAGAACTCTTCTGATTCAAATAATTTAGAATGATCGATCATCAATATCATTCTAATTGCTCCCAAAATCCACCAATGACACCTAGTAGTATATGGTGGTAACCCATCAGAAATGAAGATGAACCTCTCGGTGCAGCTACCTGTGTGATTGAGTTCCTCTATCATGAGTTCCGACAGAATTAGGGTTAAGATGAACTCGTCAAACCCAACATCAGTCATATGAATCAATCGATCGATCCAAGTCTGATGTGAAATCTTTATAGAAAACTCTTTTTCATTATTTCACTTTGCCATGGCCATGGGCTTAAGGACTCAATCTTTCGATCATCATAGAACTACTCCTCTTATCTATCGAGGTTGATAGATCCCATCTTGGTGCAATCTGGTTCCTACAATGAATATACTACTGCCAACATACACCTCAGGGTTCTGAATGGCTAGGAGACCGAGTTATGGTGTAGTCAAACTACAAAACACTCAAGGTGAACTGTCGATGCACCTCAGGTCAAAAAACTAGACTCACAACTGAAGCATTAAGCTAGTCATCGACGAGAAGGTAAACTTTCTTACGACTGCTCGAGGTGGTCACGCCCAGTACTCTCATTCTCAATGAATACCTATACTCTCGCTCAATGTCTCCACACCATAGACTCATGACATATCTACCTTAAAGAAGCAATCGTACACCAACCTTTCGGATCGATCACCATCCTCGTGATGATCCTATGGTCAGGAGCTGTTTATGAGTTAGTTATGTAAATTCATGTCCTAAATTTTCAAGTCTTGAAAATATGAATTAATATTCCTACTAACTCAAAGGATGTATCACAGACATAATGTACACAATGTGATAGTAGAATAACCCTTTTATTCATTTATAGTCAAAACTATAAATTTATCCTTACATTTGTACAGGAATGTGTCAGCCAATCTGGCATCTAGGGCACACATCTAACAAACTTCCACTTGACCTAATGCCAATTGGCTACATATCTAAGTCCCATCTTCTCAAGATGGGCTTCGATCTTCTGTGGGCCTAATGGCTTTGTCAGTGGGTCTGCCACATTGTCCATGGAGTCGACTCTCTTAACCTCGACATAACCCTTTTCGAGGTAATCACGGATCAGATGGAATCGCCGCTCGATATGCTTGGATTTCTGGTGAGACCTTGGCTCCTTAGCTAGGGCTATGGTGCCATTATTATCGCAGTAAAGAGGGATGGCATCCGATGACATCACTCCAAGCTCTGCGATAAATTTTTTGTACCAGAATGCCTCCTTCGCAGCTTCCGATGTAGCAATATACTCTGCCTCCATGGTGGAATCAGCAATTACCGTCTACTTGAAACTCTTCCAGCTGACTGTACCACCATTATAAATGAACAGACTCCCAGATGTTGACTTTTGATCATCTATATCAGACATAAAGTCTGAGTCTATAAATCCCTGAACCTGGAGTTCTCCATTCCCAAAGACTAGAAACATATCCTTAGTCCTTCTCAAGTACTTAAGGATACATTTCACAGAAGTCCAGTGCTCTTCGCCTGGATTCGACTGATATCTGCTTGTGACACTCACAGCATGGGCTATATCAGGTTGTGTACATAGCATGGCATACATGAGGCTTCCTATTTTCGAAGCATAAGGGATCTTGCTCATGCATTCAATCTCCTCAAGTGTGCTAGGGCACATCTTCTTGGAGAGATGAATGTCATGTCTAAAAGGTACTAAACCTCTTTTGGAGTTTTCCATGCTAAACCTTTTTAGCACTCCTCTATGTACATCTTCTGTGAGAGTTCTAGCATCCTATTTGGTCTATCTCTATGGACCTTAATACCCAGTATAAAGGATGCCTCTCCTAGATCTTTCATAGAGAACTCCTTAGACAACCATATTTTTGACTGAGGTCAACATAAAAATATCATTCCTAATCAGGAGGATGTTATCTATGTACAGTACGAGAAAGACAACTGCGCTCCCACTGACCTTCTTGAACACACGTGGTTCCTCCTCATTCTTGATGAAACCAAATATTTTGATCACATCATTGAAACAAGTATTCCAGCTTCGAGATGCTTGTTTAAGTCTATAAATGGACCTTTGCAGCTTGCAGACCTTGTGATCATCATCACTGGATGTGAAACTAAGCGACTGCTCCATATAGATATCTTCCTCAAGATATCGATTTAAGAATGCCATTTTCATGTCCATCTGCCATATTTCATAATCAAAATCGGCTGCAACAGCAAGCAATGTGCGGATGGATTTTTGCATGGCTACAGATGAGAAGGTATCCTGATAGTCAATGCCTTCACACTGATTATAACCTTTTGCTATGAGCCTAGCCTTGAATGTCTCCATATTCCCATCTGCACCTATCTTTCTCTTGAAGATCCATTTATACCTAATAGGTATAATACCTTCAGGTGGATCTATCAAGGTCCAGACTTGGTTTGTGTGCATCGAGTCAATTTCTGATCTCATTGCCTCTAACCATTTCTCAGAGTCGATATCTGATATCGCCTCGTCATAGGTCTTGAGGTCATCACCATGAGCCCCATTTTCCGTGAGGAATATTTCCTCTATATCCTCTTGTATGGTATCTAAGTACCTTTCAGGTGGATGAAAAATCCTAGTCGATCTATGAGGTGGAAGAGGTTGTGTTAGGACTGGTTCTAATTGATTGGGTTCCTCAGGTTCTTTAGCTCGTTGCTCTTGGGAGACATTCTCCTTGAGCTTAATTATTCTTTCGATGCCACTATCTTGAATAAACTACTTTTCAAGAAAAATAGCATATCGATTCACAATCACATTATGGTCTTCCAGAATATAAAAATAGTATCCTAATGACTCTTTAGGATATCCTATGAATCAAGCTCTAAAAGACCTGAACTCTAACTTGTCTGCCTGCTGTCTCTTGATATGAGCCAGACAACCCCAAATTCTGAGATGACTCAGACTTGATTTCTTACCATGCCATATCCCATACGGTGTGGTAGGAACAATTTTAGAGAAAATTTTATTCAATACATATATTGCTATCATGAGATAATGTCCCCAAAGAAACTCAGGGAGGTTGTAGGAACCTGATCTAGGATTTCAGGGTTAGATCTTGAAACTTTTTCAAGATCATACAGCGGAAGACTAAAATAAATCAAAATTATTTTCTAAAAGTAGAGAATTCCTAGATCTAAGATCCTATTACATGATTATTACATAGCATTAAATCAAAAATTAAAATATATAAATATAGCATAAACTACATGTTGATCATATCAACATGTTTCTATACTACATCTAATGTATGTATTAAACAATAGATCAGATCTATTACCTTGCAAGTTAGATATTCTAACCTCATTGATCCAGGCTTAAGGATGATGTTGCAAGCTGCACACGTGTCTGGCCTCTAGGAGTCGTCCACACGAGCTCACGAATCTCGATCAGAAGTCCTGCTTCAGGAAATCAGCACAGTATGCTAGTACTGCGCTGATCCTTCTTTGATGGTTGATCAGGTGCCTCCTTCTGCTTGATTTGGACTCTTCCAAAGATTGAAAGTAAAAGGAGGAGTTTTAGATCTGAGACGCTCTCAGAAAACTCAAGATGGAGGGAGGAAAGGTATGAAAACAAACAACCCTAGAAGAAGACCCTCTTCTTCTTCTCGTTTCTTTCTCTAGACACCCTAACTTGTGTCTTTTATATCTCCATGACCTAAAAGTATTTCTCTCTAATTTTTGGATGGCTCAAAGGTCTCACAAATATATATTGTCTTCAAAAATTTCATGAAGAAACTCATTTTATACAGAGAGATATGATAGAGTCCTTGTCTAGGTCAAATACCTAGTCAAGGCTTATCCAAACATGGCAAGTTAAGGGGCACCCAACTCTTGAGCACCTCCTCCATATTTTTGTACATGGATCATCAGCAAAGGGTGCACAATGTATACCCTAAAAGCTACAAAAATTCCAAAAAAGAATTTGGATAAATTTGGTACAAAATTGAAAGAGTTTTGGATTTTTAAAACTCTATCTCATAGAATTCAAAATCCAAACTTATTCCTTTTTGATTTGATCCAAACCACCTTCCATGTAAGAAAGAAAAGAGGAAACCTTTTGTGAATGTGGGAGAGACCTGGGAGAGGGCTTTTGTCACACAAAATAAGTAGAGATTGGCATTGAATAAGAGAGAGGGCGTGGGGAAGGCTTATGTGGCGCAAGGTGGAATCCTAGTCTTACTAGGATTCTATCTCATGACTTGTTTTAATTTGGTTTCTCAAACCAAATCAAACAAAAATTAGATCAACCTAATTAAAATAGGTCTTAACCCAATTAAGAACCTATTTTAATCAGATTAAATTAGATTTAAATCTGATTTAATTTTTTAATCAAATTAGAAATTAGATTGACCAAAGTCCTAGTTGAACTAGGACTAGTTTTTCCTTGCACTTGGCTTATCCAATAAACCAATTGGCTTGATCCAATTCAGCCCAAACTAAATCTAATTAAATTATATTTAATTAGACTTAATCTCAGCACATTGGTTTAATCAAATTATGCCAATTAGCAATCGAATTGCTAATCGATCCTCCTGCAACACTTGCACTGGGTTAAATGTCAATCGTATTGATCATTTAACCCTAGAACGATTCTTAATCGTTGATCAACCATCCAATCGGATCATGAACTTTAATGTGTGTGACCTCATAGGTCCGAACCTAAGCCGGTAGCATAGAAATAAATTCTTATACCAATCGAAGTGACCATCTAGCAATGGTACCCGACGACCGGATAGGTCGAATGTGTAGAACAACATCCTTAGAACCCATGCGGATATAGTTTTCATATAATTCATCCCCTTGACCAAAATGATCATAGGACATCCCAGAGTTCCACTGTCAACTCTGATCAGGTTGTCCACATTGTATTTTAAAATATCAAATCCATCTGATAGATTACCCTGGCCAAGGTTTTGCTAAATTGAAATACAGCGACTCATTCTTCTCCAACTCTTGGAGTGGTCAATCCCATCTCAATCACACTCTGACTTCGCAAGTACTTGACTGTGCCCAGAAGCCTTCCATCCCTGAATTAAAAATTTAGTTAGTCCAGTACCAAAGCACAGTGAGTTGCTTGCAAGACACTGAGGCGATCTCAGGTCTAAGGGACACTTATACCTATATCCCATTAGAGACATTCTCGACAGCAGAATGCTCTGGAGTTGGTCACGTTCGATGATAATGTACCCTTACATCTCACCTGTATGCCATACCAGTGTCTCCACACTCCTTGATTAAGAGGACAACCAACCCGTATGGCCTACAGCAACCTATGCTCGATAGAAGCTGTCGTCCTTATTAACAGCTTATCATTTGGTCGTGAACAGTTTTAAGGACTAATCGATAAATCTTCTCTTTATCGAACTTAAATAGTCCTAAGGACTTCATCATAACAACGGAGTTCATTAGAAGATGAAAGCTTATGATGAAGATGCCAAATATATTTTATTTATTAACAAATCAATTACAATACTTGGTTGCTCAACCGTCAACAGCTTGACGATTGGCTTTTGGGACATATTTCCCAACAACTCCCACTTGTCAGGGCTTTTGCTCAATCTAATACCCATCTTCGACTTGTGGTTGTTGAACTCCTTTATCGTCAGGGCTTTAGTGAAGGGGTCGGCCAGGTTCTCCTTTCCGTCGATCTTCTGAAGGTCGACGTCACCTCAATCCACGATCTCTCGGACCAGGTGGAAGCGACGCAAGATGTGCTTCATCCGCTGATGTGCTTTGGGTTCCTTCGCCTGAGCTATGGCACCAGTGCTGTCGTAGTAGAGCAGGACTGGACCATCAAGGGAGGGTGCTACTCCTAGCTCGTTGATGAATTTTCTCAGCCACAGCTTCTTTCGTAGCATCTGATGCTGCGATGTACTCCGCTTCACAAACAGAGTCCGCCACAGTATGTTGCTTTTAACTCTTCCAGCAAATGGCTCCACCATTTAGAGTAAAGATATAACCCGACACGCTCCTGCTGTCATCATGGTCAGATTGGAAGCTAGAGTCTGTGAACCCCACAAGTTTCAGATCTGACTCGCCATAAACCAACCATTGGTCCTTAGTATTTCTCAAATACTTAAGGATGGCTTTAACCACTTTTCAGTGATTTTCTCCAGGATCAGATTGGTATCTACTCACTACTCCTAATGAGTATGCCACATCTGGTCTTGTACATATCATGACGTACATGATAGATCCCATGGCTGAAGCATATGAGACTCTACTCATACGCTCTCGCTCTTCAGGAGTTGTCGGACAATCCTTCTTAGAGAGAGAAATACCTTGGTCTATCGATAGATAGCCTTTCTTGGAATTCTCCATGTTGAACCTCTTCAGTACAGTGTCTATGTACATGGACTGGGATAACCCAAGCATCCTTTTAGATCTATCCCTATAGATCTTCATCCCTAGGATGTAGGATGCTTCACCCAAGTCCTTCATGGAAAACTGTGATGACAACCAAATTTTTATTCCCTGTAGTACGGGGATGTCATTCCCGATTAAGAGAATATCATCCATGTACAAGACAAGGAATACCACAACTGGACCATTTGCCCATTTATAGATGCAGGGCTCTTCTCCATTCTTAATGAAGCCATACGTTTTGATCACCTTATCAAAATGCATGTTCCAACTCCGAGAAGCTTGCTTCAATCCATAAATGGATCTCTGAAGCTTGCACACCTTGGACTCATCTGTGGATGTAAACCTCTCAGGTTGTATCATATACACCTCTTCAGTTAGCTCTCCATTCAGAAAAGCTGTCTTTACATCCATCTGTCAGATCTCATAATCCAGATGGGCAGCTATTGCAAGTATTATCTGAATGGATTTGAGCATTGCCACAGGAGAAAATATCTCGTCATAGTCAATACCATAACGTTGACGATATCCCTTGGCGACCAGATGGGCTTTATAGGTCTCCACCTTTCCGTCTGCGCCCCTCTTCCTTTTGAAGACCCATTTACACCCAATGGGTTTAACCCCTTCAGGTGGGTCAACCAATGTCCATACATCGTTGACCTTCATGGACTCCATTTCGGATTTCATGGCTTCAAGCCATTTCTCAGAATCAGGTCTCTGCATTGCATCCATATAGGTGATCGGATCCTCATTATTCTCATCAAGTTCGATGGGATCACCATCCCGGATCAAGAAACCGTAGTATCTGTCCAGCTGATGCGGTACTCTACCGGATCGCCTTAATGGTGTAGGTACATTGGGCTCCGGATATGATCTAATCATATCAGACTCAGGTTCAGCTATTGGTGTCGGTCCTTCTACCTGTTGAACTTCATCAAGTTCAACCTTAGAGGCAACGGTTCCTTCACCAAGGAACTCCTTTTCTAAAAAGATTGCCTTAAGGCTGACGAACACCTTTTGTTCATCAGCATGGTAGAAAAAATATCCTTTTGTCTCTTTGGGGTACCCTATGAATGAGTATTTGTCAGACCTAGGTCCAAGTTTATCTTTGACTAATCGTTTGACATAAGCCGGGCACCCCCAGACCCTAAGGTGTGAAAGTACTGGCTTACGTCCTGTCCATATCTCATATGGAGTCTTAATTACAGACTTACTTGGAACCCTATTTAACAGATAACAGGCCGATTCGAGTGTATATCCCCAAAAGGATATCGGCAAGCTAGCAAAACCCATCATGGATTGGACCATGTCTAACAGAGTTCGATTCCTCCTTTCAGACACACCATTATGCTGTGGTGTTCCTGGAGGAGTCCATTGAGAGAGAATCCCATTCTCTCCTAGATATGTGAGAAATTTACTAGAAAGGTATTCTCCTCCTCGATCAGATCGAAGAGTTTTAATACTCTTCCCAGTTTATTTTTCTACTTTACTTTGAAATCGTTTGAACATTTCAAATTAATCTGACTTATGTTTCATCAGATAGACATATCCATATCGGGATAGGTCATCCGTGAAAGTTATGAAGTAGAAATATCCACCTCTAGCACTGGTGCTCATGGGCCCGCATACATCAGTATGTACTAGGCCCAAGAGCTCAGTAGCTCTCTCACCTTTTCCAGTAAAAGGTGACTTGGTCATTTTACCAAGAAGACAGGACTCACAGGTTGGAAGTGATTCACAATCACTGACTTCGAGGATTTCCTCTTGAGTCAACTTGTTTATTCTGTTTTTGTTTATATGACCTAGCCTACAGTGCCATAAGTAGATATCTAACACACTATCTAATCTAGAGTGCTTGCCAGTAGAATAGACTCTTATCAGGTTTGATCTTTTTGGTCTGGCTCTGCACAGATGTCCCAGTCTGAACTTGCACCTTCTTGACTTTCTTCTTCTTGTTCTTCTTTCCTTTCTTAAAGGGTCGAGAACCAGAAGACCAACCTCCCACTAAGTTCACCGACTCCTTATGGAGTTGGTGATCTTTCTCAAAGTTCTGAAGCAACCCCAGTAATCCGTGGTAGTTTACTTCAGACTTGGTCATTCTATAATGAGTGAGGAATGGGAGATAAGAGTTGGGCAGCGAGTTCAGTATTGCATCTTTTCCAAGCTGCTCATGCAAGGAAAAGCCGAGCTTGCTCAATCGTTCCATCAGCTCGATCATGTACAATACATGATCAGTGACAGAGGCACCATCCCGCATTTTGGCGTTGAAGATGGCACAACTAGTCTTGTGCCTCTCCACATCATCGGGTGTACCAAAGGCATCCTCCAACACTTGAAGCTTGTCCTTTGGCTGAGCCATCTCGAATCTGCGACTGAACTCGTCGCTCATTGCAGCCAGCATGATACAGCACAGTGTGGTCCGGTCACTGAGCCACTTCTGGTAAGTATCTCTGACTGTTCCACGTGTATTGACACCTGGCTCCTCAGATGCAGGATCCATTATCACATATAGGATCCGTTCATGCTCCAGGACTATCTTCAACTTTCGATACCAGCTACCGAAGTTGGGTCCCACCAACTTATCATTGTCCAACAATGATCGGAGCGATAGGGAAGTGGCCATATCTGCACAAAAGAAAACCATAACCTAATTAGTAATTGATTCATTAAACCTAAGGATTTGGACTTTAATCAAAAGATTTCTCCCACTATTTTATTCGAATTGGTAGCCTCTACCTCCAATTCGAGGAATTACCCTAATTCCTTAGTGGGTACTAGAATCTACTAAGACTGCACACAAGCCCAACTTTGGTTGGCCAACCCATGTACATCTAAGGGTAGGTTCATAACCAATTGTTTCTCTAAATAATTTCTAGTAATTTTAATTTTTCCCCAGAAACCTAATCAGTAGGCTTTGGCCTCCACTGTAAGGATCCAGTTAGGTCCAACCATTAACATGATCATACTTGGTGTATCTAACCAACGAATGATTAAGCCCAACTTTGGTTGGCTCACCTAACCACCATTAGAGAGACACTTCCAAGTCATCATATGATGAGTGATAATTCCATTAGTCAACAAGCACCAGGCCTTTGGGTCTGCAATGATTATTGAGTTAATGGACTCATTATCAAACACCTTAATGAGAGGCTATGACTCAGTTATCTCCATAACTTTGTCATTTTAAGGACCTAATAATTTTAGAAGATTTAAATAATATAGAGGATGAGGTCAGATGAACCAGCTTATCATGATCCTCCCACTGGCTTCACCAAGTCAGCTTAAGGGAGACCATTAAAAGGGCTGGTCTAGGAGCACCTAAATCAGTCACACTGATTTACCTAGCTGACATGGGTCAGCTCGAATAGTCAAGTGATCCGATCAAAATATAATTTCACCAAGAGGCCAGGTAAGTTCGATCAGTGGGAGGGTCTGCCAAAGCTTGCCTTAGACACCATCAGAAATGGCCAGGTAAGCGGGCTCCCAATTAAAAACCATCGGTCTGGTTTATCCTAGACACCAACTGGTTTAATTAGTTTCGATTAGATCAACCTAACAGTTTGTGCTAGACCGCTTAGCCAAGAATCAAGTCCATTTGGTTCTCGTTAAAGACATGGACTTGACCAACTACAACTATTGTAATTGATCTAGAGAATTCTTGACCTAATCTAAGATAATAATTGATTAGATTTAGTCAATTCTCTAATTAAGTCCATCTTTAATCTAACCATAGGTCTAACCCAATTAATGGACCTAATTCTCACTAACCCATTAACCCAATGTGTTATGATTTATGTCTTAGGTTCTTCAATTCACAATCCTAGAACCTAATCAAACAACTTCTTAATTCTTAATTAAGTTTTGGGCTGAGGGTTGGGTTCGACTTTTCAAAAAATAATTTTCATATTTGTAAAATAATTTTACAATATGATTCTACCAACCATATTGCATGTTTGATTCATAATCAAGATACAAGTGAAATAAACATGAAACTACTTTAGATCTAATCTAAACAGGTTCATGTAATTGAAACAATTTCAACTTTAAATAATTTTTTTGCACAAAAATTATTAACAAAGAGATTTTATTTAAGATTTAAATATATTTTAAATCTAATAAATTATAAATTTAATCTAGATCATATCTAACAAATTTATGATTAAAGATAGATCTACACAAACTAGGACAACCTTTGCACTGTAAGGGGTAAACCTTACAGCAGGACAACCTTGCAGTTTGTGATTGATCTAAAATTTTAATTTTAGATTTAATAATCAGATTATAAATTAAATCTAATCTAAGAAATAATCTAAGCATGTATAAATAATCATGTAATAAAGAACCTGGCTCTGATACCAATTGTAGGAACCTGATCTAGGGTTTCAGGGTTAGATCTAGAAACTTTTTCAAGATCATACAGTGGAAGACTAAAATAAATCAAAATTATTTTTTAAAAGTAGAGAATCCCTAGATCTAAGATCTTATTACATGATTATTACATAGCATTAAATCAAAAATTAAAATATATAAATATAGCATGAACTACATGTTGATCATATCAACATGTTTCTATACTACATCTAATTTATGTATTAAACAATAGATCAGATCTATTACCTTGCAAGTTAGATGTTCTAACCTTACTGATCTGAGCTTAAGGATAATGTTGCAAGCCACATACGCGTCTGTCCTCTAGGAGTCGTCCACACGAGCCCACGAATCTCGATCAGAAGTCCTGCTTCAGGAAATCAGCACAGTATGCTAGTACTGCGCTGATCCTTCTTTGATGGTTGATCAGGTGCCTCCTTCTTCTTGATTTGGACTCTTCCAAAGATAGAAAGTAAAAGGAGGAGATTCAAATCTGAGACACTCTCAGAAAACTCAAGATGGAGGGAGGAAAGGTATGAAAACAAACAACCCTAGAAGAAGACCCTCTTCTTCTTCTCGTTTCTCTCTTTAGACACTCTAACTTGTGTCTTTTATATCTCCACGACCTAAAGATCTTTCTCTCTGATTTTTGGATGGATCAAAGGTCTCACAAATCTCTATCTTCTTCAAAAATTTCATAAAAAAGCTTATTTTATACAGAGAGATATGATAGAGTCCTTGTCTAGGTCAAATACCTAGTCAAGGCTTATCCAAACATGGCAAGTTAAGGGGCGCCCAACTCTTGAGCATCTCCTCCATATTTTTGTATATGGATTACTAGCAAAGGGTGAAAAATGTATACCCTAAAATCCATGAAAATTCCAAAAAAAAATTGGATAAATTCGGTGCAAAATTGAAAGAGTTTTGGATTTCTAAAACTCTATCTCATAGAATTCGAAATCCAAATTTATTCCTTTTTGATTTGATCCAAACCACCTTCCATGTAAGAAAGAAGAGAGGAAACCTTTTGTGAACGTGGGAGAGACCTGGGAGAGAGCTTTTGTCACACAAAATAAGTGGAGATTGGCGTTGAATAAGAGAGAGGGCGTGGGGAAGGCTTATGTGGCGCAAGGTGGAATCCTAGTCTTACTAGGATTCTATCTCATGACTTGTTTTAATTTGGTTTCTCAAACCAAATCAAACCAAAATTAGATCAACCTAATTAAAATAGGTCTTAACCCAATTAAGAATCTATTTTAATCAGATTAAATTAGATTTAAATTTGATTTAATTTTTTAATCAAATTAGAAATTAGATTGACCCAAGTCCTAGTTGAACTAGGACTAGTTTTTTCTTACACTTGGCTTATCCAATAAACCAATTGGACTTGATCCAATCAAGCCCAAACTAAATCTAATTAAATCATTTTTAATTAGACTTAATCTCAGCCCATTGGCTTAATCAAATTAAGCCAATTAGCAATCGAATTGCTAATCGATCCTCCTGTAACACTTGCACTGGGTTAAATGTCAATCATATTGATCATTTAACCCTAGAACGATTCTTAATCGTTGATCAACCATCCGATCGGATCATGAACTCTAATGTGTATGACCTCATAGGTCCGAACCTAAGCCGGTAGCACAAAAATAAATTTTTATACCAATCGAAGTGACCATCTAGCAATGGTATCCGACGATCGGATAGGTCGAATGTGTAGAACAACATCCTTAGAACCCATGCGGATATAGTTTTCATATAATTCATCCCCTTGACCAAAATGATCATAGGACATCCCAGAGTTCAACTGTCAACTCTGATCAGGTTGTCCACATTGTATTTTAAAATATCAAATCCATCTGATGGATTACCCTGGCCAAGGTTTTGCTAAATTGAAATACAGCGACTCATTCTTCTCCAACTCTTGGAGTGGTCAATCCCATCTCAATCATACTCTGACTTCGTAAGTACTTAACTGTGCCCAGAAGCCTTCCATCCCTGAATTAAAAATTCAGTTAGTCCAGTACCAAAGCACAGTGAGTTGCTTGCAAGTCACTGAGGTGATCTCAGGTCTAAGGGACACTTATACCTATATCCCATCAGAGACATTCTCGACAGCAGAATGCTCTGGAGTTGGTCACGTTCAATGATGATGTACCCTTCCATCTCACCTGTATACCATACCAGTATCTCTACACTCCTTGGTTAAGAGGACAACCAACCCATATGGCCTATAGCGACCTATGCTCGATAGAAGCTATCGTCTTTATTAACAGCTTATCATTTGGTCGTGAACAGTTTTAAGGACTAATCGATAAATCCTCTCTTTATCGAACTTAAATAGTCCTAAGGACTTCATCATAACAAGGGAGTTCATTAGAAGATGAAAGCTTATGATGAAGATACCAAATATATTTTATTTATTAACAAATCAATTACAATACTTGGTTGCTCAACCGTCAATAGCTTGACGATTGGCTTTTGGGACATATTTTCCAATAGGTCTGTGAAGCTCATCATGGAACGGACCATATCTAATAGAGTCCGATTTTTTCATTCTGAAACCCCGTTGAGTTGTGGTATTCCAGGTGGAGTCCATTGAGAGACTATGCCATTGTCCTTAAGATAGTCTAGGAACTCCCGATTAAGGTATTTAGCTCCTCGATCTGATCGAAGAACCTTAATGGGCTTTTCTATTTGTTTTTCTACCTCATGCCTGAATTCTTTGAACTTTTCAAAGGCTTCAGACTTGTGTTTCATTAGAAATGCATACCCATACCTAGACATATCATCGATAAAGGTAATGAAGTAAATATAGTTGCCTCTAGCCGGCACATCAAATGAGCCGCACACATCCATATGTATTAGGGCAAGTAGGTCAGTGGCCCTTTCCTCATGTCCCACAAAAGGGAGCTTGGTCATTTTGCCTTGAAGGCATGATTCATAAACTGGATATGACTCGAAAGTCAACGAACTCAATAGCCTAGATTTCTCCAATTTGTTAACCCTGTCTTTTGCTATATGACCTAGCCTTAGGTGCCACAGATACCTATCATTTAGACTATCTCTAGGCCTTTTAATTCCTATGGTATTCATATTTTTTTCGATATTAAATATAGATACATCAATATGTAGCTGATAGAGACTATTAATAAGAAAACTATTTGTAACTTTATTATTTTCATAAAATATGTTACAATGGTCCTTATGAAAGCTAATCACATAGCCTTCTTGTGCTAAACATGAAACAGAAATCAAATTTCTGCTTGCTGCAGGCACATAATAACAGTCTCTAAGAACTAAATCTAATCCTAACGATAATCGCAGAGGGTAGGTTCCCACGGCCACAGCAGCAACTCTTGCTTCATTTTCGATGTGTAGGATCATATCCCCATCCCTCAGCCTCCTGCTCTCCTTAAGACCCTGCATAGAAGTGCACAAATGAGCACTAGAACCAGAATCAAGTACCCAACTAGATGTAGAGAAAATCGTAAGATTAGATTCTATAATGAGCAAACCTCCAGAAGGACCATCCTTCTTGTTCTTCAAGGTGGCCAGGTACTAAGGACAGTTTTGTTTCCAATGGCCATCTGAATTACAGTGAAAATATTTTCTCTTTTCAGCAGCCTTCTTCTTCGGTTCTGTCTTCTTCCTTTTTCCATCCACCTTCTACTTCTTCGCAAATTTTTTTTTCTTTTCAAAAGACTTTCTCTTAGAAGAAGTCCGCTCCATAGTAAGGACTGAGCTTTTTGAACTCTTCAAAGAAAGCTCAGCCGTAACCAACATGTTCATTAACTCAACCAAAGTACACTGCATCTTATGCATATGGAAGTTCATGATGAACTGACCATATGCATCGGACAAGGACTGAAGGATCACATCAATCTAAAAATTCTTGTCTAAGATGATACCGAGCTTCTCAAGCAACTCAAGGTCCTTGATCATTGTCAAACAATGATCTTGGACTGACTGCCCATTACGCATTTTAGCCTTAAAAAGTCTTTGGCAGACTTGATACTTGGCTGCACGACTTTGTTCACCAAACAACTCTTGTAGGTGAGCCAACATTTGACAGGTAGTCATAATATTCTCATACTGGCACTGCAAGTTATCAGACATTGCACCCAACATGTAGTACTTGGCTTTGTTATCTTCATCCATCCACTTTTTCAGAGACTCTCTCTGTTCAACAGTCGGACGTGCTGGCATGGCAGGTGGATTCTAGTCCAAGACATGAGTCAGTTTTTTGAAACTCAGAATAATTCTGTAGTTTCTCAACCAGTCCTTGAAATTGGGTCCAGTCAATCTGTGGGTGTCTAGTATTTTGGTCAGGAGGTTGGATGCATACATGTTTCCTGTAGAGAGTCAAAAGTTTCTAGTTAGATTTTATAATTAGACTTAACCAATTTATTTAAAGATTTTATTTTTAAACAAATCAGGCTCCCACTATTTTCTCAGATCCCTACACTCCCTAGGTAGAGATGTGAAAATCTCCATGATTAGTGATTTCTAGTGGGTGGTGCGGTCTCACCGACTGGCTCATCACCTCACCTAACAGTTATTGATGATGGGTCAATCAATGAGTGGACAACTTTTATCCAATAATTCTCTAATCATGGTACACCCAAAACTTGATCTCTAATTTATGAAGCTCACCATGTCTGAAATATTGCTCCAATCTTTAGTTAAGTCAGACCCACCATTTGCATGAACTAGATTCCTGATTGACCCCCTCACTGTATCCAGAATATTGAGCACAACCCATCCTCTAATCCGTAGCATCCAATGCCTAATGGACATGGTTGCATCTTTTCGGTGCAACTGAAGCACTGTAATCAGTCGAGAACAATCAACCTCAGGAAGGGCCCGCACATCGACAATGGTGGAAGACCTTAGACTTAATATTTTCTTAAGAAGATTTAATTTAGATCTCATTAAACTTGACTTGACATAGTCATAACAATTATGACTAACCTAGTGGCATGGGTTAGCTTGAATTGTTAGTCACCTCAAATCAGAACTAGGTCGACACATATGGCCAGGTAAGTGAGATCGGTGGAAGGGATATGTCATTACCTCGACAAGAATGCATTCGAGTCGAGTAGCTCCCAATTAAAAATCATTCGATCGCATCTACCCAACTTACCTTAGACATCAAATTATCGAACCATAACCAATTGGGTTAGCCTACAATCCAGGCTCTAACCACTGAGCCAAATTAGGTCTTAACTTGATCGAGTCACATATGAATGTGATTCGACCTTGACCTAGACTTAATCTTATTAAGCTGGTCAATTATTAGCTTTCATGATCCCACCTAACCAACTTTTGATTTGGTTTGATCAACCGCTAGACCTAATTGAGCTACCCAAGCCCGAACCCAATTTTATGAAAATGACTTAGATCTGAAATTCTTAATTTTAGATCTAATTTAATTTTATAAGATTAATTCATTAATTAAGTCTTGGATTTATAAATAAAATATGTAAAATAAATCTTAGGATTTCAGGATCTAGAATTTTGCAGAAAAGTAAGTTTGATTTCTGATTAAGGATGAACTCACAGCACCCTACATGCCATAAGATCATCCCATTGAATGAAAGGAGAGGGTCTTAAACCCTACTTTGTTCTTATGATCGGACGGCCATGAGGAACACCTTAATTAGAAATATTGATTTAACTACAAAACTAGTTAGATCTAAGTTACATATCACATATATAATTTCAGATCTAACTTATACATGCTTTGCATATATCTCATGTATTAAAATCTGATCTAATTAGCATGCTTTCAGATTTAATACATCACATGTAACATCTGAAAAATAAGATTTAAATTGAACTATTCAATATAAAATCTATTCTAGACAGTTACTAGAATAATTCTACAACTAGTCTAGGCATGTAGCTGATCAATCTTATGAATTAATTAAATTTTATTTTTTATTTTTTGATCTGAATATAATATTTATAACATCAAAAAATTAAAGAATAAATTAGATCTAATTTATATTTTAATCACATTAAAACATAAAACTTCAAGAAGATTCATAGTTTAAACTATTACTAGTCTAGTCATGCATCTCATACATGTTAGATCTACTTAGATTTAATTTTAAATTTTTTGATTTTAGATCCAATCATATCTGATGTGACATCTAAAATTTATTAATATCAAATAAATAAAAATAAAAATTAGATCTAAATTAGATCTGAAATAGAGCCATCAACCTGGCTCTGATACCAGTTGAAGGAAAAACCACCTTTATCCTTGTAGGATCTTCTAGATCTAATGAGATCTGGGGCAGAATATTTTTAAAAAAAAATTATCTTACTTTATTTTAGATCTAAGATCTATTAGATCTAATTTTTATTATCTAATATTTAATCTAAAATTAAATCTAAAACTTGAGGATTAGAGGAATACCTTTAGGGTAACTAGATTACCCTATAGATGATCGCAGCAATGCCCGAGGTTCTAAAATAGCCATGCAGTCACCTGACCTCTACCGGTATCCACTTGAGCAGGATCTGGATCATCTTCTTCTCACAAATCTTTGCTCCAAAAATCAAACCTAGATCTGATTTGCAAGATCTTCAAAAGATCTTCTGAAGCTGGAGCAGGAGCTTCTCGATAAATCCCTACAGCCTTCTGATCAGGGAGCCACCACACTTTGGACAAGCACCAGATGGATGCCCAACCTTTTGGACATGAAGAGGGGAGGGAGAGGAGTAGAGGGGGTATAGAGAAGTGGAGGGGTTTTATATTTCTGCTGAGTATTGAGCAGATTCTCTAAATCCTAGGCATAGACAGGGTTTAAATAGACCCTGCTGCACCATGCAGTGCCACATCATTCGGCCCATCAGAAAATTTTAATTAATTTTAAAAAAATTCTAATTGATGGAGTGATATCATTTGATCATATCAGATAAGAACTCCACCAAACCCTCCTACTGTTGGCACCAACACTGGATAAATATAGTGAGATTGGTGCCCAACAGTTTGAGTCGATCAAGGCATAGGGTCCTCATCTCATGGGACTCTATCCTTATCCACTTGGGGTGCATGCCATATCTGATTATGGCACCCTCTTTGAGAATAAAATTAGCAGGTGGACACTCCACAAAAACCCTCCAATGACCTCTTACCAAGTGGCCTTCAGTCCCAAGTCCATGGGTCAACGTTTGACCAATGTCCTAAAACGAAAATGGCAGGTGGCAAAAATTAGCAGGTGTTGTCTTAAATTCATCTCATAAATTAAGATAAGACTTTTTTAAGTTGGACTGGCTCCAGTCAGACTGAGAAAAACTTTTTCAAGGTTCTCTGGGTGAGTCAAATCACATTTGGCTCAATCGAGATAGAAAAGATTACACTAGGAGAAAGTTAAGCTCAATCATGTGCTAGCATGATTTTTTAGAACATAATTAGATCTAATCCAAATCAATCGATCTGGGCTAGCTCAATTGATGACATCCAGACCTTAACTCTTATTTGTGTGACCCAGTTAGGTTCATTTTCGTATGGTAATGAGACATGTCGTGATCTCATCATCGACATCATCGATACTCCTTTCGATGGACCAGAACTCTTCTGATTCGGATAATTTAGAATGATCGATCATCAATATCATTCTAATTACTTCCAAAATTTACTAGTGACACCTAGCAGTATATGGTGGCAATCCATCAGAAATGAAGATGAACCTCTTAGTGCAGCTACCTGTGTGATTGAGTTCCTCTATCATAAGTCCCGACTGAATTAGGGTTAAGGTGAACTCGTCAAACCCAACATCAGTCATATGAATCAATCGATCGATCCAAGTTCGATGTGAAACCTTAATAAAAAACTCTTTTCCATTATTTCATTCTGCCATGGCCATGGGCTTAAAGACTCCATCTGTCGATCATCATAGGACTGCTCTTCTTATCTACCGAGGTTGATAGATTCCATCTTGGTGCAATCTGGTTCCTACAATGAATATGCTACAGCCAACATACACCTCAGGGTTCTGAATGGCTAGGAGATCGAGTTATAATGTAGTCAAACTATAACACACTTAAGGTGAACTGTCGATGCACCTCAGGTCAAAGAACTAGACACACATCTGCAGTATCGAGCTAGTCATCGACGAGAAGATAGACTTCCTTATGACTGCTTGAGGTGGTCACGCTCAGTACTCTCATTCTCAATGAATATCTGTACTCTCGCTCAGTGTCTCCACACCGTAGACTCAAGACATATCTACTCTAAAAAAGCGATCATACACCAACCTTTCGGATCGATCACCATCCTCGTGATGATCCTATGGTCAGGAGCTATTTATGAGTTAGTTATGTAAATTCATACCTTAAATTTTCAACTCTTGAAAATATGAATTAACATTCCTACTAACTCAAAGGATGTATCACAGACATAATGTGCATAATGTGATAGTAGAATAACCCTTTTATTCATTTACAGTCAAAATTATAAATTTGCCCTTACATTTGTACAGGAATGTGTCAGCCAATCTGGCATCTAGGACATACATCTAACACTTATGTCCACTGTCAGATGATAAGTGACATATTTTTATATTTATTGAAGATATTTTTGATAATTTATGGTGCTAACATCTTCTTAAAAAATTAATTTTATTAATAAATTAAATTTTCTTACAAAAATAAATAATTTTAAGAAAATATAAAATTTGAGTATATTTATAAAAAATAGATATTAATTTAATTGAATAATTTAAGCACTAAAATGATGAAAAATTTTTGAAAAATTTAGTACATATTTTTTTTTAATTTTTCAAGCAAAAATCAGAGTAAAAATCAAGCCAAAATATCCTTAAAAATAATTTTTATTACCTCCGGTGCATGGTGGATCAATTAGTCGGTCCACGAAATCAGGGCACGATCCATAGGAATAGTCATGCGGTCTATAGGCATGGCTCACGGCAGGCGAAGGATTCTAAGTGCGATTTAATGGCCGGCATTCATCCCGATCCAGATTCGATGATCCACATTTGCTATCGATTTATAAGAGGAGATTTTACACGATCCGACGGTTGAAAACTCATCCATCATCAGATCCAATGGTCCAGACGCATTGTCGACTTTGAATAGGACTCTTCTACATGATCTGGCAGCCCAAAAGCGATCTATCATGCGATCAGACGGTTGAAGACACTCCCGACTGTGTTAAAAAAACCTTTTGCATGATCGGACAGTTATTATTGAATCCAACTTTGATGAGGATTAAAACAATAGATTTTGGGCAAATCTGAGTGGTCCAAGCTCTATCTGATGGCCAAAAAAATTTTTAAGTATTTAATACATTTTCTAAGAGTTTTAGGATACTTTTTTTTATAAAAAAAATATAAAAAATTCACCTATAAATAGGAGATCCGAGAATAAGTGTAGGGAGGAGAAAAAATCAGAAAAAAAGCAAAAAAAATTTAAGAAAAAATCAAAGAGCTTTAGGGATCAAATATTGGGAGATTATGGAGCAAGAGAGCTTGATGTGTGGCTAAATCTCTTCAAATCCAAGAATATGATGAAGCCTATAAATGGGTTTTTATTTTTTTTCTTATATTTAATTTTTATGCAATAAAATTATATTTTTATTTCATATCTTTTTATTTTCTTTTGAGGTATTGATCCAGCCTACACGACCTATACTCTCTATTCACGTGCCGTGATCTTTGGATACGGTACGTGCTTTGGAGAGATAGATTGTAGTATGTGAGATTAAACTTTAGATCTTATAATTGAATTTAGATAGTTTATACTCTAATAGGATGAGCTGTGATCTACTGATACAATCTGTATCCCTTAGAGATAAGCTATGCTAATATCTTAATCATAAGAACTAATATTGCAACATAAGAAAAAAAAATAAATCTAATTTGCACGGTGGATTCGGCATTCCTAGGTTATTTTTTTGAATTATTTTTTTTCATAAATTAATTTATATTTTTAATTTAATTCTTACTATTCTATTTCTTTTTAGTCCTTCTACAATCAATTCTCTTTTATTTTTTCTTTAAAAAAAATAATCACCCTAAATCCCCATAAAAATAATCCCTACTCACCCTATCTATATAGTTTGAGTTGATTTTTATTCTTGACCACCTATGACAGTGATCAAATTTTGATGCCGTTGTCGGAGATCTAGGCATGATTATTTTTTTTTTTTTAATTCTTAGTTTCTTTTTAACTTGCTTAGTTCCTTAGTCAAACTTACTTTCTTAAAAAAAAATCTCTATATTGACACCTCTTAATCTACTTAAAAAATTAGATACTTAATCATAAAATCTAAAAAATAAAATAAATTAATTTACTCTTAACGAACTATCAAATCTAGTCACTTTTTGCACTGCATAATTTCATAAAACATCTTAAGGGCACAAACCCTAAACAAGATAAGGTAGGGATTTCATCACCCTTTCTTAGCCCAAAAACCATCATTCTGCATATTGCATTGATCTAAACCTTAACTTAAAATTAATTAGATATTGGCCCCTAAGAACTTTCAAGCTCAATAGGACAAGAGATCCTAAGAGTAAGATCGGGTTAGGGTTAGTCAGTTTGATTGGTGTCTAGAAAAATGGTTCAGGGACTACGTCTTGAAGGAAGGTGGTTATTTAATTGGTTCCGTTCACTTATCTGACCAACTCAGTTGGTGTCTAAAGAAAGCAACGGGGGGATCCTGACCAACCTTACACTTATCTGGCCAGTTGAGTGGCTAGTTTTTCATCTGGAGTGCTCAAAAGCAATCTTGGTAGTTAGGAGCGGTCTAGATCTAGGATTATCCTTAGCTAGGATTAATTGCTTAATGTGATTACTAACCTACAAACTTTAATCCTAATTAAAATACTCTTCTCTAACATCTCTAGATTTAGGACTCTTTAGGACTCTCATCTCTAAAACTCTTCTTCTTCTCCTCTTTTTCTCTCATATATTAAAATTAAAAAAAATTAAAAAATTAAAAAAATTAAAAAAAAAATTATTGGGATAAAATAAAAATTGCCAGACACAATCTAAAACCTACGAGCCTATAAGGTTATTGAAGAAGAAATGGATTCCAATAGACAACCTAGAACTCTGCTGGACCTATGTTATTCGATTAGCTCTATCCAACCGTCTAGAATTAGATTCTCGACTAATAATTTTACAATTGATTCTCAAATAATTAACATGCATCCTACATTCACTGAAATTGAAAATGCATACATTTATTCAAGGGAGTTTGAAGATACTAGAGTTCCAACTTTGACCAATAGAATTGAAGCCTTAGAATTCAAAAGATATATCCAATTTAATCAAGTGCTAGCACCGATGTGCATTGGATGTGATGCAGTAGATCATGTTGTGGAGGAGTGTCCTTACTTGATGAATCCAACCCAAACTGAGCTCATACAAGATAGTGCATTCAATGAAAGTTACATAAATGAATCTTATGCACCAATCTATAACTCAGGGTCTGAAAGTCATCCCAATTTTATATGGTCACAAGATACAACATTAGGAGCCCATAATTTTTATCAACTCTATCTATGGCCCAACCAAACACTGAATGATCAACCAGATTTAGATCTTGAGGAAGGAGTCAACACATTAGAAAAGAGTCTAGATATCTTAGCGCAATCAACCTCAAACATTAAAAATATTCTCAATAATTTCATGCAAACTATTGACTAATTAATTAAATAATTGGACCAATCAACTATAGCGGTTAGTAAACTAGAAGAGAATAAATTATCAAGCCAACTAGAGGATGACCCTAGAGCTCATAATAGTTTAGAACTTAAAGACCAGTTCAATTAGTTGAGAACATTCAGGTCGAGGAAGTGGAGGAGATACCCGAAGTTGATAATAATGAGGTATCCACACCTAGGGACCATTACACTCAGCTAAACCCAAAATTAATTGTTGAACCCCTCATGACACTGATTGAACCTCTGCTTAAAAAGTAAGAGACAACAATAGGAGATCCAAAAATACTTCTTCAGCACATCGAGTATATAGATCTAGATCTTTTAAAATCCTGACTAGTGCTTAAGTTATATATAGATGTAAATATAAAGAAAGAATTGTTAGTTATCAAGAGAATGAGTCATATAATGATCTCAAGTAAAAAATATCTTGAGGAAGAGCCTGAACCACATAGAGAATTATAGACTCATGTTAAGATTCAGACAGGAATAGGATAGACACTCTTTTAGCATCTGACTGAAGACATTAAACTTAACACTTTTTGGAAGGCAATCCAAATTTTTTTTTTAAATGATCTTCATTTTTTTAGGAATAAAAGATCGCTCTGAATGAAAGAGCCTGTCAATAATTTGGTCTAGCTGAAGATAATAAACTTAGTGCTTTTTGAGAAGCAACCCAGTTCCAACTTTTATTTTTGCTTTCTTTTGCATTTTGTTTAGGTTAATCGATTCTTGCTTTGTGGAGATTTGAAGATAATATTGGCTAAGTTGGAGGGAGAACTAATTTTGAAAAGACTTCTAGATCAGGTGACATCTCTTCTTTTCTTTCTCTTTTTATGTCCTTTTTATTTTTTTTACTCCATTGAGGACAATGTCGATTAAGTTGGGGGGAGAATAATAAAATTTTTTTAATTTTTTAAGTCCCCAAGTAAGTTAGTATTTAGTATTTAAACACCTGATTACACTTAAGAATCGAGTTAAACTAAGCATTTTTAAAAGAAAATTGATATATAAATTAGAGAGTTTATGAGATATTGAGGGATCAAGTATTAAGAAAACTCAATAAAGAGTTAAGAACTTAAATAATTTTTTTGAGCATTTCTAAAATTTCTTACCAGCATCGAAGAAGAGTTTACTTCTTATAAGCTTGTGTAGGATAACTATATATTTCTTTATATATTTAATATTAAAAAAAAAGTTTTCAAGTACTTCATGCTGAGTAACCAGGCCTCTTTATCTAAGCAAGTATTGAGTTTCACATCAAAAGGTATAAAGGGCAAAGAAGCTTTATTGTAAAGCTAGTTTTAACTCATAGCCTATTTGATTCAAGCAAGTAGGTCCGAGGGATATGAAGTTTGATAAAATAGTGAAAGACATAATTAGATAAAAGTCCTAATCTAGTTGTGCATGTCATCATGAGTTGTCCGCTTATATTATATTCTTGTTGTTATAGATTAACTATACTCATGGCATTCTCACTTTTACTTAGAGATATCCTAGATGCAAATAAGTCGACTGGACCCAACTATGTCAACTGATTAAGAAACTTAAGAATTATTCTCACTCAAGAGAGTCTCCTATATTCTGGATACACCTGCTCCAGATTCTCTTGAAGAAGATGCTTCCGAGAAAAGGGCCACATATAAAATATGAAAAGATGACAGTGTGACTGTCAATGCATCATGCTTGCTTCTATGAGCAAGGAGCTCCAGAGGCAGCATAAGGGTATGGATGTTCTCTCTATTCTTCTTAACCTTAAAGAGTTATACGAGGAACAAAATCAAACTACACGATATGAGATATCAAAGCAGTTGTTCCGTCCCCGCATGACTGAAGGCACCTCCATGCAAACTCATATCCTAAAGATGATTGATTTGATAACTCATCTAGGATAGTTGGGTTTTACCATGGATGGTGAACTGAGCCAGGATTTGATCTTGTAGTCTCTTCCTGACTCTTTTTCTCAATTTGTTATTAATTATCATATGAACAAATTGAACATTAGCTTGTCTAAACTGCTGAACATGCTAAAAACAGTAGAGAGCCATTTCAAGGATGAAAAGGCTCAAGTCCTTCATGTTGATAAGATCAGCAAGAAAAAGACAAAAAAGAATTTTAAGAAAAAGATAAATTCTAAACCTAGCATCTTCAAGAAGAAGGTGAAGAAGGTCTCTGTCAAAGGTACTTGTCAGTGGTGAAAGAATTATGCTCTACAAGCCAATCGTATATAGGATGCGATAGGATGTATTTTATAATTTATCTTCCAAACCCATGTAATTGATATTTATTTTAATAAAATAGATATTTTTGATTCATTATATACTGCATCTTGTTGTTCTTAAGATTATAATGAACCCCATAGGTTTGGGCAATGATTTTAGGGCCGTGATAAGATCATGCCAGTGAGACCTAAATCTTTGATAGCCCTAACCTAAAATATTTCTAGTTGTTGGTACATTGAGTCAGGGATCAATGATACCGGTAAGACTGGCATGTCCTATGTATGCTCAGAAATGAAGATGGTTGATCTTATAATCATTTGTGTGGTGATACTAATACAAGGATATGGGTACTCATTAGAGAATGAGTTCACTGAATTGACCTATGAGAGAATATCAGATGGAGTCTTATTTACATATCAACTGATGATTCTCTAGTGGAAGTTGTGTAAGTGATCCTTACATCTGAGGTCACCATGGTACTTTGTGTACATAGATCCATGTTTTGGTTCACTACCTAGCTTGGTTCTTTGATCCTTGTGTGGGATGTTCTGAATATGATAAAGTGTGCATGGAGATTGTGAGTGATCAATAAGGGATTAGTCACTCCTAATAAGGAGAGTGAACATCCTATGTGATCTCACAAGATGATGATTCTGGAAGTCTTTGGCCAAAGTAGGGTGATAATTAGAAAAAAGTTTCTAACATATCATCAACAGAATCATCACCTTCAAATCGAGATACATAAAGATAAGTGATTGGGTTTGACATATTTTCATGCCTATAGCTCATCTGGGATATTATTTGACTGAAGGATTGAATTACATGGGAACTTGCCACTGAAAGATATTTTGATAATTTTTTATCAAAATTTTAAATCTTTTGGGTGGTCATAATATGTTGCTAGACATCAATCTTGACTTATGGATTTATCAGAATTAAAAGAGTTCAATTTTGGAGTCAATTTAGAAAAGTTCAAGTTGATTGGGACTCTTCAGGTGACCTAATCTCATCAGATTAGGGTTACATCAAAAGTCTTGATCCACTACTGGCTAGATTTGAAATCCAATGGATCACACACTTTGAGATTTAACTTTGATCTAATCTAATTAGAGTTCTAAGTGTTGCTTGAGTGTCCTAGGATTTAATTTTTTCATGTGTTGGAGCCAAAAATTAAATCCTAGGTTGTATGACATCTAAAGAGTATCTTCTTAGTATTGTTCTGGAGGTGAGATCAAAAGCAACTGGACTTTGGTATGATCATGACGTAAGTTCAAAGCTGACAGTATTTTTGAGAAGACAAGGCTGCGACAGCGCACCGGTTGGGAAGAACTTTGGCCAACTTCCATGTGAATCATCGTTGGAGGACTTCTTTCTTGGGGTCTTGTAAAAAACACCAACATACCATTTTTTTTATATTGATTAAAGTATAATTTCTATCTCTTTGCATGCTTGAATTTGCTTTGATCATGATCGACAAAGTGATTCTAGAATTTTGGATTTGGGTCGATAGTTTTATTGATAAAGCTATTGATTTGCTTGTTTTAAATTTTTTAAAAATTACTTTTCGCTGTGTGGTCGAAACCCAATAAGTGGGAGGATTGTGGTTTACTGATTGATCTCTTCTCATCTCTAAACTTATCAATTAAATCTTCTAAATTATTAGATCCCTAAAATGAGATAGTTATAGTGATAACTAAATCATAGCCTCCCATTAAGTTAGGTGATAATGGGTCTATTAGTATGATGATCATTGAAGGCCCAAAGGCTTGATGCTCATCTACTATTGGAATTATCATTCATAATATGATGACTCAGTCGAGTCTCTCTAGCAAGTGATTAGGTTGGCTGGCCAAAATCGGGTCTGATCATTTGGTAGTTAGATTTTTGAGTATGATCATGTTAATGATTGGATCTAACCAGGACTTGCAGAGAAGATCAAAGTCAACTGAAAAGTTATCTGGGCTAAATCAATTACTAGAAATTGTCTAGTGAAACAATTGGTTAAAGAATCTTCCTTTAGATGCACATGGGTGAGCCGACTAAAGTCGGGCTCGTGTGTAGTCTGTGTGGATTCTAGTACCTACTAAGAAATTAAGATAATTCCTCGAATTGGAGGTAGAAGCTACCAATTCGTATAAAATTATGGGAGAATCTTTAGACTAAAATCCATATCTTTAGGCTTAATTAATTTATATACTGATTAGATTTTAATTTTTTTTTTGTACAGTTATGGCCACAAACTTGTCGCTTCGATCACTGTTGAACAGTGAAAAATTGATGAGACCCAATTTTGATAACTGGTATCAAAAATTAAAATCATCTTGGAGTACGAGCAGATCTTGTACGTCCTTACAGATCCAGCACCTGATGAGCTTGCTCCTAATACTTATGGTGTGATTCAGGATATTTACTTGAAGTGGCTCAACGATCACACCATGATGCATTATATCATGCGAACTACCATGAATGATGAGTTCAACCAAAAATTTGAAGAGGCTTGGCCAGAAGACATACTCAAGGTGTTGAAAGAGTCTTTTGGTACTCCCGATGATGTTGAACGGCACAAGAGCAGTTGTATTGTTTTCAATGCTCGAATGATGGAGGGAGCATCGATCACTAATCATATATTTTACATGATCGAACAGATCAAGCGACTGAGCAAGCTTAACTTTTTCTTGCACGAACAGCTTGGAAAAGATGCGATCCTGAACCCCTCCCAAATCCTACCTACCATTTCTTAATCATTTCTGAATGATGAAGCCTATAGTCAACTACCATGGTCTGTTGGGGTTGCTACAGACTTTTGAGAAGGATCACCAACTCCACAAAGAGATGGTGAATATAGTGGGAGGATCTTCTTCGAGTGGACGTCATCCCTTTAAGAAAGGAAAGAAAAAAAAATATAAAAAGATGTAAAGTGCTGGGAGTCAGACCTAGAAGTTCAAGTTCAAGACTAACCAAAGTCAGACAAAGTGCTTCTATTGTAGGAAGTAGAGTCATTGGAAGAGAAACTATCCTTAATACATAGCTTTCCTTGATCCGAACAGGTCGAAGAAGAAGAAGCAATCAGTTGCTGAATAAAGTAACTATATGATAACACCTTGTAACTTCTCAATTTTTGATGTTATGACCTAGGTATTGGATACTGATAGTCCTATTAACATTTGTAATTTATTACAGAAACTTCAAATTAGTAGGAGATTTGGAGATGGCGAGAGATTCCTGAATGTTGGAGATGGAAGATCAGTTTCAGTTCAAGCTTTAAGAATTATCAAGCTTATATTCGATTCTCATTCTATTGTTCTTAGTGATTGTCATTTCTGTCCTAGTTTCTTATTGAATATCATTTCTATAGGTCTTTTGGCCAAAGCAAATTATGAAATTTCAATAAAAAAAACTTTTGTAATATCATTTTGAATGGTGTTACTATGATGCGTGGACAGTTGAACAATGATATTTATAAAGTATCATGGTCTAATGTAATGTACATGTCTAATAAATGCCCTAAAATAGTTGATGTCTCGGATGCCTACCTTTGGCATTATAGACTATATCATATTAAGAAGAATAGGATGAACAGATTAGCTCAAGAAGAAATTTTTGATGGCAATGATTATGAATCACTGCCAATTTGTGAGTCTTGTTTACTTAGAAAGATGATCAAATCACTTTTTACTGAAAAAGGTGAATGAGCCAGTGATGTTTTGAGCCTTATACATACTGATGTATGTGGATCCATGAGCACAAGTGCCAGAGGAGGATATCACTATTTTATTACATTCACAGATGACCTATTGAGGTATGGATACGTCTACTTGATGAAACACAAGTCTGAATTATTTGAAATATTCAAACAATTTCATAATGAGGTAGAGAAACAAACTGAAAAGAATATTAAAACTCTTCAATCTGATCGAAGAGATGAATATCTTTCTGGTAAATTTCTGACATATCTTGAGAAAAATAAATTTTTTTCATAATGGATACCTCCTAGAATGCTACAACACAATGGTGCATTGAAAAGGAGAAATCGAACCCTGTTGGATATGGTTCGATCTATGATGGGCTTTTCTAGTCTGTCGATCTCCCTTTGGGTATATGCACTTGAGTCGGCTTGCAATATGCTTAATAGGGTTTCTAGTAAATCTATAAGTAAAACACCACATGAAATGTGGATAGGACTAAGCCAGTGCTCTCTCACCTTATGGTTTAAGGGTGTCCAGTTTATGTCAAATATTTGAAAATGGATAAACTTGGAGCTAGGTTGGACAAATATATTTTTATAGGATATCTCAAAGAAACTAAGGGATATTATTTCTATCTTGCTGATGAACAAAAGGTGTTTGTCAGCTTTAGGATAGTTTTTTTGAAAAAAAAAATTTGGAGAAGGAATTAATGTCTCTAAGGTTGAACTTGATAAAGTTCAATAGGTAGAATTGATATAGTCTAGTGAACCCATAGAATCAAATTTGATGATGTCAAACTCAGAATTTGTTGTAGAGGCACCATTAAGGAGATCCGATAGAGTATTGTATCAACTAGATAGATACTATGGCTTCTTGGTCTAGGACGGGAATTCCATTGAACTCGATGAGAACAATGAAGATCCAATCACCTATATGGATGCATGCAGAGATCCAACTTTGATAAATGGCTTGAAGCCATAAAGTCTGAAAATATAGTCCATGAAGATCAATGATGTGTGGATATTAGTTGACCCACTTGAAGAGATTAAACCCATAGAGTGTAAATGGATCTTCAAAAGAAAGAGGGGTGCAGATAGAAAAGTGGAAACCTATAAAGCCTGTTTGGTTGCCAAGAGTTATTGTCAGTGTTATGGTATTGACTATGATAAAATATTTTCTTCTATGGCAATGCTTAAATCCATTCAGATTATGCTTTCGATAGCAACATATATGGACTATGAAATCTGATAGATGGATGTGAAAATAGTTTTACTAATTGAAGAGTTAGAAGAAGAGGTATACATGATATAGTCTAAAGGTTTTACATCTACAGATGAGTCCAAAGTGTGCAAGCTTTAGAGATCTATTTATGGATTGAAGCAAGCATTTAGGAGTTGGAATATGCATTTTGATAAGGTTATCAGAACATATAGCTTCGTTAGGAACAGAGAAGAATCCTGTATTTACAAATGGGTAAACAACTCTGTGGTTGTATTTTTTATTTGGTATATGGATGACATTCTCTTAATCGATAATGACATTACTGCATTACAAGAATAAAGGTTTGGTTATCATCTTAGTTCTCTATGAAGGACTTGGGAAAAGCATCTTACATCCTTGGGATGAAGATTTATAGAGATAGATCAAAAAAATTATTTAGATTATTTCAGTCCACATACCTAGATACCATGTTGAAATGGTTTAGCATGGAGAATTTCAAGAAAGGCTATCTACCAATAGGCCATAATTTTTTTCTCTCAAAGGGAGATTATCTGACAACTCCACAATAATTTGTGTTATTCTACTATCACATTGTGTATATTATGTCTGTGATACATCCTTTGAGTTAGTAGGAATGTTAATTCATATTTTCAAGAGTTAAAAATTTAAGGCATGAATTTACATAACTAACTCATAAACAGCTCCTGACCATAGAATCATCACGAGGATGGTGATCGATCCGGAAGGTTGGTGTACGATCGCTTCCTTAGGATAGATGAGTCTTGAGTCTATGGTGTGGAGACACCGAAGTCAGGGTATAGGTATTCATTGAGAATGAGAGTACTGAGCATGACCACCTCGAGCAGTCATAAGGAAGTCTATCTTCTCGTCGATGACTAGCTCGATGCTGTAGCTGTGTGTCTAGTTCTTTGACCTGAGGTACATCGATAGTTCACCTTGAGTGTGTTATAGTTTGACTACACCATAATATGGTCTCCTAGCCATTCGAAACCCTAAGGTGTATGTTGGCTGTAGCATATTCATTATAGGAACCAGATTGCACCAAGATGGGATCTATCAACCTCGATAGATAAGAGGAGTAGTCCTATGATGATCGAAAGATTGAGTCCTTAAGCCCATGGTCATGACAAAGTAAAATAATGGAAAAGAGTTTTTTATTGGGGTTTCATATCGAATTTGGATCGATCGATTGATTCATATGACTGATGTTGGGTTTGACGAGTTCACCTTAACCCTAATTCAGTCGGGACTCATGATAGAAGAACTCAATCACACAGGTAGCTGCACTGAGAGATTCATCTTCATTTCTGATGGATTGCCATCATATATTGCTAGGTGTCACTGATAGATTTTGGGAGCAAATAGGATGATCTTGATGATCGATCATTCTAATTATCTGAATCAGAAGAGTTCTGATCCATTGAAAGAAATTTTGATGATGTTGATGATGAGATCATGACATATCTCATTACCATATGAAAATGAACCTAACTGGGTCACACAAACACGAGTTAGGGTCTGGATGTCATCAATTGAGCTAGTCCAGTTCGATTGATTTGGATTAGATCCAATTAGGTTCAAGAAAATCGTGCTAGCACATGATTGAGCCTAACTTTCTCTTCGTGCAATCTTTTTCATCTCGACTGAGCCAAATGTGATTTGACTCACCCAGAGAACCTTGAGAAGATTTTTCTCAGTTTGACTAGAGCTAGTCTAGTTCAAAAAAATCTTATCTTAATTCATGAGATGAATTTAAGACAATACCTGTCAATTCCTGTCACCTGCCATTTTCATTTTAGGACATCGATCAAACATTGACTTATGGATCTTGAACTGAAGACCACTTGGCAGGAGATCATTGGAGAGTTTTTATGGAGTGTCCACCTGCTAAATTAGGCCTCAAAGTGGGTGCCAAGATCAGATTGGGCGTGTGCCCCAAGTGGATAAGGATAGAGTCCCATGAGATGAGGACTCTGATCCCTTGATCAACTTGGACTGTGGGGCGCCAATCTCACTGTGCTTATCCAGTGTTGGCACCAACAGTAGGAGGAATTATGGGGATTTTATTTAATATGATCAGATGATATCACTCCATCAATCAAAATTTTTTTTATAATTAATTGAAATTTTTTGATTGATCGAATGATGTGGCACTGCATGGCGCAGCAGGGTCTATTTAAACCTTATCTGCGCCTTGGTTTGTGAGAATCTGCTCAATACCCAGCAAAAATGAGATTCCCCTCCACTTCTCCATACCCCCTTTGCTCCTCTCCCTCCCCTCTTCACGTCCAAGGAGTTGGGCATCCATCTGGTGTTTGTCCAAGGCGTGGTGGCTTCCTGATCAGAAGGCTACAGGGATTTATCGAGAAGCTGCTGCTCCAACTTAAGAAGATCTTTTGAAGATCTTCCAGGTCAGATCCAGATCTAATTTTTGGACCAGAGATTCATAAGGAGAAGATGATCCAGATTCTGCTTGAGTGGATATCAGTAGAGATCAGACGACTACGTGGCTATTTTTGAACCTTGAGCATTGCTGCGATCATCTACAGGATAATCTAGTTACCCTAGAGGTATTTCTCTAATCCTTAAGTTTTAGATTTAATTTTTAAATTAAATATTAGATAATAAGAATTAGATCTAATAGATCTTAGATTTGAAATAAAGTAAGATAATTTTAAAAAAAATATTCCACCCCAGATCTCATTAGATCTGGAAGATCCTAAAAGGAAAAAGATGATTTTTCTTTCAACTGGTATCAGAGCCAGGTTGATGGCTCTATTTCAGATCTAATTTAGATCTAATTTTTATTTTTATTTATCTAATATTAATATATTTTAGATATCACATCAGATATGATTGGATCTGAAATCAAAAAATTTAAAATTAAATCTAAGCAGATCTAACATGTATGAGATGCATGACTAGACTAGGAATAATTTGAACTATGAATAGTCTTGAAGTTTTATGTTTTAATATGATTAAAATATAAATTAAATCTAATTTATTATTTAATTTTTTAATATTATAAATATTATATTCAGATCAAAAAATAAAAAATAAAATTTAATTAATTCATAAGATTGATCTGCTGCATGCCTGACTAGTTGTAGAATTGTTCTAGTAACTGTCTAGAATAGATTTTATATTGAATAGTTCAATTTAAATCTTATTTTTTAGATATTACATGTGATGTATCAGATCTAAAAGCATGCTAATTAGATCAGATTTTAATATATGAGATGTATGCAAAGCATGTATCAGTTAGATCTAAAATTATATATGTGATATGTAACTTAGATCTAACTAGTTTTATAGTCAAATCAATATTTTTGATTAAGGTGTTCCTCATGGCCATCCGGTCATAAGAACAAAATAAGATTTAAGACCCTCTCCTCCCATTTAATAGGGTGTTCTTATGGCATGTAGGGATGCTGCGTATTCATCCTTAATCAGAAATCAAACTTACTTTTCTGCAAAATCCTAGATCCTGAAATTTTAAGATTTATTTTACATGTTTTGTTTATGAACTCAAGACTTAATTAATAAATTAAGTTTATAAAATTAAATTAGGTCTAAAATTGAGAATTTCAGATCTAAGTCATTTTCATAAAATTGGGTTCGGACTTGGGTAGCTCAATTAGGTCTAGCGGTTGATCAAATCGAATCAAAAGTTGGTTAGGTGGGATCATGAAAGCTAATAATTGACCAACCTAATAGGATTAAGTCTAGGTCAAAGTCGAATCACATTCATATGTGACTTGATCAAGTTAAGACCTAATTTGGCTCAGTGGTTAGAGCCTGGATTGTGGGCTAACCCAATTGGTTCTGGTTCAACAATTTGGTGTCTAAGGTAAGTTGGACAGATGCGACCGACTGATTTTTAATTGGGAGCTACTCGACTCGAATGTGTTCTTATCAAGTTAATGGCATATCCCTCCCACCAGTCTCACTTACCTGGCCATATGTGTCGACCTAGTTCTGATTTATGGTGGCTAACAATTTGAGCTAGCCCATGTCACTAGGTTAGTCATAATTGTTATTACTATATCAAGTCAAGTTTAATGAGACCTAAATCAAATCTCTCTAAGAAAATATTAAGTCTAAGGTCTTCCACCATTGTAGATGTGCGGGCCCTTCCTAGGGTTGATTGCTCTCGACTGGTTACGGTGGCTCAGTTGCACCGAAAAGATGCAACCATGTCCATTAGGCATTGGATGCTATGGATTAGAAGATGGATTGTGCTCAATATTTTGGATACGGTGAGGGACTCAATCAGGAATCTAGTTCATGCAAATGGTGAGTCTGCTTAACTAAGGATTGGAGTAATATTCCAGACACGATGTGCTTCATAAATTAGAGATCAAATTTTGGGTGCACCATGATTAGAGAATCATTGGACAAGAGTTGTCCACTCATCGACTGACCCATCACCAATAACTATTAGGTGAGGTGATGAGCCAGTCGGTGAGACTGCACACCCACTAAAAATCACTAATCATGGAGATTTTCATATCTCTACCTAGGGAGTGTAGGGATCTGAAAAAATAGTGAGAGCCTAATTTATTTAAAAATAAAACTCCTAAATAAATTGGTTAAGTCTGATTATAAAATCTAACTAGAAATTTTTGACTCTCTACAGGAAACATGTCTGCCTCTAACCCCCTGACCAAAATACTAGACACCCACAGATTGACTGGACCCAATTTCAAAGACTGGTTGAGGAACTACAGAATTATTCTGGATTCCAAAAAACTGACTCATATCTTAGACCAGGACCCACTTGTCATGCCAGCACGTCCGACTGCTGAACAGAGAGCGTCTCTGAAAAGGTGGACAGATGACGATAACAAAGTCAGGTACTACATGTTGGGTGCCATGTCTGATGACTTGCAGCGCCAGCATGAGAACATTATGACTACCCACCAAATATTGGCTCACCTACAAGAGTTGTTTGGTGAACAAAGTCGCGCAGCCAAGTATCAAGTCTGCCAAAGGCTTTTTAAGGCTAAAATGCGTAATGGGCAGTCAGTCCAAGATCATTGTTTGATAATGATCAAGGACCATAAGGAGCTTGAGAAGCTCGGTATCATCTTAGACAAGGATTTTTAGATTGATGTGATCCTTCAGTCTTTGTCCGATGCATATGGTCAGTTCATCATGAACTTTCATATGCATAAGATGCAGTGTACCTTGGCTGAGTTAATGAATATGTTGGTTACGGCTAAGCTTTCTTTGAAGAGTTCAAAAGGCTCAGTCCTTACTGTGGAGTGGACTTCTTCCAAGAGAAAGTCTTTTGAAAAAAAAAAAGTCTGCAAAGAAGCAGAGGTGGATGGGAAAAGGAAGAAGATGGAACCGAAGAAGAAGGCTGCTGAAAAGAGAAAATATTTTCACTGCAATTCAGACGGCCATTAGAAATGAAACTGTCCTCAGTACCTGGCCACCCAGAAGAACAAAAAGGATGGTCCTTCTGAAGGTATGCTCGTTATAGAATCTAATCTTACGGTTTTCTCTACATCCAGTTGGGTACTTGACTCTAGTTCTAGTGCTCATTGTGCACTTCTATGTAGGATCTTGAGGAGAGCAGGAGGCTGACGGATGGGGATATGATCCTATGCATCGAAAACAGAGCAAGAGTTGCTGCTGTGGCCGTGCGAACCTACCCTCTACGATTACCGTTAGGATTAGATTTGGTTCTTAGAGACTGTTATTATGTGCCTACAGCAAGCAGGAATTTGATTTCTGTTTCATGTTTAGCACAAGAAGGCTATGTGATTAGCTTTCATAAGAACCATTATAACATATGTTATGAAAATAATAAAGTTGTAAATAATTTTTTTATTAATGGTCTCTATCAGCTACATATTGATGTATATGTATTTCATATCGAGCAAAATATGAATGCCATAGGAATTAAAAGGCCTGGAGATAGTCCAAATGATAGGTATCTGTGGCACCTAAGGCTAGGTCATATAGCGGAAGACAGGGTTAACAAATTGAAAAAATTTGGGCTATTGAGTCCATTGACTTCTGAGTCATATCCAGTTTGTGAATCATACCTTCAAGGCAAAATGACCAAGCTCCCTTTTGTGGGACATGGGGAAAGGGCCACAGACCTACTTGCCCTAGTACATACGGATGTGTGCAGCCTATTTGATGTGCCGGCTAGAGGCAACTATGTCTACTTCATTATCTTCATCGATGATATGTCTAGGTATGGGTATATGTTTCTAATGAAATACAAGTCTGAAGCTTTTGAAAAATTCAAAAAATTCGACATGAGGTAGAAAAATAAATAGAAAAATCCATTAAGGTTCTTCGATCAGATCGAAGAGGTGAATACCTTGTCGGGAGTTCCTAGACTATCTTAAGGACAATGGTATAGTTTCTCAATGGACTCCACCTGGAATGCCACAACTCAACGGGGTTTCAAAACAGAGGAATCGGACCCTATTAGATATGGTTCGTTCCATGATGAGCTTCACGGACCTCCCTGAGTTTCTTTGGGAAATTATCTCATGACAGCAATATATGTATTGAATAGGGTTTCCTTTAAAATCATTCCTACCACACCGTATGAGATATGGCATGGTAAGAAGCCCAGTCTGAGTCATCTCAGAATTTGGGGTTGTCTGGCTCATGTCAAGAGATAGCAGGTGGACAAGTTAGAGTTCAGGTCTTTTAGAGCTCGATTCATAGGATATCCTAAAGAGTCATTAGGATACTATTTCTATATTCTGAAAGATCACAATATGATTGTGAATCCACATGCTATTTTTTTTAAAAAATAATTTATTCAAGATAGTGGCATCGGAAGAATAATTAAGCTCAAGGAGAATGTCTCCCAAGAGTAACGAGCTAAGGAACCTGAGGAACCCAATCAATTAGAACCAGTCTTAACACAACCTCTTCCACCTCATAGATCAACTAGGGTTTCCTGTCCTCCTAAAAGGTACTTAGGTACTATACAAGAGGAAGCAGAAAAAATATTCCTCACAAAAAATGGGGCTCATGGTGATGACCCCGAGAAATGGTTAGAAGCAATGAGATCAAAAATTAACTCGATGCACTCAAACCAAGTCTGGACCTTGATAGATCCACCTAAAGGTATTGTACCTATTAGGTGTAAATGGATCTTCAAGAGAAAGATAGGTGCAGATGGGAATGTGGAGACATTCAAGGCTAGGCTCGTAGCGAAAGATTATAGTCAGCGCGAAGGCATTGACTATCAGGAAACCTTCTCGTCCGTGGCCATGCTAAAATCTATCCACACATTGCTTGCTGTTACAGCCTATTTCGATTATGAAATATGGCAGATGGACGTGAAAACGGTATTTTTAAATGGATATCTTGAGGAAGATATCTATATGGAACAGCCGCTTGGTTTCACATCCAGTGATGATAATCACAAGGTCTGCAAGCTGCAAAGGTCCATTTATGGACTTAAGCAAGCATCTCAAAGCTGGAATACTCATTTCAATGATGTGATCAAAATGTTTGGTTTCATCAAGAATGAGGAGAAACCATGTGTGTTCAAGAAGGTCAGTGGGAGCGCAGTTGCCTTCCTCGTACTGTACGTAGATGACATCCTCCTGATTGGAAATGATATTTTCATGTTGATCTCAATCAAAATATGGTTGTCTAAGGAGTTCTCTATGAAAGATCTAGGAGAGGCATCCTTTATACTGGGTATTAAGGTCTATAGAGATAGACCAAATAGGATGCTGGGACTTTCACAGAAGATGTACATAGAGGAGGTGCTAAAAAGGTTTGGCATGGAAAACTCCAAAAGAGGTTTAGTATCTTTTAGACATGGCATTCATCTCTCCAAGAAGATGTGCCCTAGCACACCTGAGGAGATTGAACGCATGAGCAAGATCCCTTATGCTTCCATAATAGGGAGCCTCATATATGCCATGCTATGTATACGACCTAATATAGCCCATGCTGTGAGTGTCACAAGCAGATATCAGTCGAATCCAGACAAAGAGCACTGGACTTCTATAAAATGTATCCTTAAGTACTTAAGAAGGACTAAGGATATATTTCTAGTCTTTGGGAATGGAGAACTCCAGGTTTAGAGATTTACAAACTCAGACTTTATGTCTGATATAGATGATCGAAAGTCGACATCTGGGAGTCTGTTCATTTGCAATGGTGGTGCAGTTAGCTGGAAGAGTTCCAAGCAGACGGTGATTGCTGATTCCACCATGGAGGCAGAGTATATTGCTGCATCGAAAGCTGCGAAGGAGGCATTCTGGTACAAGACATTTGCCGCAGAGCTTGGTGTGATGTCATCGGATGCCATCTCTCTTTACTGCGATAATAATGATGCCATAGCCCTAGCTAAGGAGCCAAGGTCTCACCAGAAGTCCAAGCATATCGAGCAGTGATTCCATCTGATCCATGATTACCTCAAAAAAGATTATGTCGAGGTTAAGAGAGTCGACTCCACAGACAATGTGGCAGACCAACTGACAAAGCCCTTAGGCCAGCAGAAGATCGAAGCCCACCTTGAAAAGATGGGACTTAGATATGTAGCCAATTGGCATTAGGTCAAGTGGGAGTTTGTTAGATGTATGCCCTAGATGCCAGATTGGCTGACACATTTCTGTACAAATGTAAGGATAAATTTATAATTTTGACTATAAAAGAATAAAAAGATTATTCTATTATCACATTGTGTACATTATGTCTGTGATACATCTTTTGAGTTAGTAAAAATATTAATTCATATTTTAAAGAGTTGAAAATTTAAGGCATGAATTTACATAACTAACTCATAAACAGCTCGTGACCATAGGATCATCACGAGGATGGTGATCGATCCGAAAGGTTGGTGTACAATCGCTTCCTTAGGATAGATGAGTCTTGAGTCTACGGTGTGGAGACATCGGAGTGAGAGTATAGGTATTCGTTGAGAATGAGAGTACTGAGCGTGACCACCTCGATGAAGTGAATTTCAGTGCAGGGGTAAAACGGTAATTTTAAAACTTTTTTAAAATTATAATTTTATAATAAAAAATATTAATTAATCTAATTAATTAACATGTGTTTACCCTACACTAGGATCTAAATATGATATATAGCATGTATTTAAATTTGAAATTCAAACTTCTACAGTAAATAATTTACTGTCATGTGTTCAGAACACATTATCTTCATGCAGGTAGTCAATCGCTACAATCTGATCACCGTCTGGAAGGTCTGATTATTGCAATACAGCCACACAGTGTGTCTAACCTTCATGGATCATCCATACGAAGCTTCCAGTCTGATCGGCTCCTCATGAATGCTAGTTCATTGTAGAGCCCTTTTGACGGCCGATGCTGATCGAACTCCTTTGATCGATGTCTGTCGACTCTTTGGATGCTCTGAATCATCAGCAAAGATGGTAGAGAGGTTGATGAAGTTTTTCCTAAAGTTTGGTGGGCTCACGACACTCGTAGCTCACCTTCTCACTTCCCGAACCCCAAGCTAAAAACCCTAGGTTACTCACTGAAAACCCTACGCCCACTCTTGTTTCTTTTCTTTCTTTTTCTCTCAAAAGTTTTTGAACTTTCTACTCATGCACAAGGCTTCCTCACACCCACTATGCTCTCTCAAAAAATTTTTACGCACGCCCCACCTCCCTTTCTCTTTTAAAATAGTGCAAGACGTGTCTTATCCATGTGAAAGGATAAAGATAAGTGGTTGCACACTTGAATTCAAATCAAATTTGAATTCAAATGCAAACCAACTCATCCTTATCCACTCTGGGCATGAGAAGAGAGGAGGTGCATGGAGAGTTTACACGAGAAACTCTTTCTCATGTAAAGTAAGGGGCGCACAAGATAAGGTGGGTGGCGCATGGATTAGTTGGTTGCCCATTCAAATTCAAACATCCTTTGAATTTGAATGGCCAACTAACTTATTTTTATTCAGATAATTAGCGCACAAGGGTGGGAGTGGGATGCCTTCTATGTGGAAGAAAATTCATGAGAAGTTGCTTTTCGTGAATTCAAATGGGCGTAGAGAAGTGAGGTGGCACAGGGAGTTGAATTCAAAAGGTGGTTTGATCATAATTGAACCAACCTAATCAAAATAGGTTAAGCACAATTAGACTAAGTTAAACCCAACTTAATTAGGCTTATTTAGGCTCAATAAAATCCTAATCAAATTAAGAATTGACTAGGCCCAACCCCTGATCAGATCAGGGACCAAAACACCTTAGCGATTAGGTCAACACTTAACCTAATCGGGTCAAACCCAACTGAATTCAATTCAATTGGACTTGATCCAAAAATAATTACTCAATCAAATTGAGTTAATTAGCAATCAAATCACTAATTAAACCTTCCATAAATACTGAGTCCAAATCCAATGGGCAATCGGGCATCAGAATTCATTGATATGAAACCCTGATCGAAAAGTCCCAAACCAGTGGGACTTTTGACCCCGGTACCCAAAATATGTGGAACTCATGATCAGAGAATCTTGATTCTCGATCACAGAATCCCAGACACATAGGACTCTTCACCAGCCATCAGATCAGATAGGAACCTCTAATGTGTGTGACCCTGCAGGTTCGAACCTAAGCCGGTAGCACAGGAACCAATTCCTGTACTAATCGAAGTGACCATCTAGCAATGGTACCCGACATTCAGATAGGTCGAATAGTCACAATTGCAACACTCAGAACCTATGTGAATATGGTTACTGTATAATTTATCCTTTTGACTCCTGTGTTTAGGACGACTCAGGGTTAAACTGTCAACCCTGATTAGATCATCCAAATTATGCTCAACTTAAACAATCCTGTGACTCCTCACTAGGACTACCCTGGCCAAGGTTTTGCTAAATTGAAACATGACTGTACACAGCTCCTAAACTGGAGTGGTCAATCCCATCTTGACACACGCACCGACAAGTCAAGTACTTGACTACACCCAGCATCCTTCCGTCACTGAATTAGAAATTCAGGTAGTCCAGTGCCTAAGTGTAGTGAGTTGCTTACAAGTCACCGTGGTGGTCTCAGGTCGGAGGGATAGTTATACCCATATCCTGTCGGAGCATATCTTGACAACAGACATAGCTCCGGAGTCGGTCACGTTCAGTGTAGATGTACCCTTACATCTTACCTGTATGCCATACCGGTGTCTCCACACTCCTTGGTTAAGAGGACAACCAACCCATATGGCACACAACGACCTATGCTTGATAAACGTTGTCATCCTTGGTAACAATGTATCATTTGGTCATGAACAGGTTTAAAGACTAAACGATAAATCCTCCTTTGTCGAGTCTAAATAGTCCTAAAGACTTCACCACAACACAGGAGTTCATTAGAAGATGAAATATTTTATGATGAAAAATATCAAAATAATTTTTATTTATTTATAATTCATATACTAATATAAAAAGGAGCACAACCATCAACAGGCTGACGATTGGCTTTGAGACACTATTCCCAACAATCTCCCACTTGGCCCAAAGCCAATCGGTGCAGTATCTAATACCCATCTTCAACTTGAAGTCGTCGAACTCCTTCACCGCAATGGCTTTAGTGAATGGGTCGGCTAGGTTCTCCTTTCTATCGATCTTCTGAAGGTCGACGTCACCTTAATCCATGATTTCTCGGATGAGATGGTAGCGGCACAGAAAATGCTTCGTCCGCTGGTGTGCCTTCAGTTCCTTCGTCTGAGCAATGGCTCCAGAGCTGTCACAGTAGAGCAGAACTGAACCAACAAGGAAGGGTGCTACTCCGAGCTCGATGATGAATTTTCTCAACCACACCGCTTCTTTGGCAGCATCCGATGCAGCGACATACTCTTCCTTGCAAACTGAATCAGCCACAGTGTGCTGCTTGGAACTCTTCCAGCAGACAGCCCCACCATTAAGCATAAAAATAAATCCTGACACACTCTTGCTGTCATCATGATCAGACTGAAAACTAGAGTCTGTAAACCCTATAAGTCTCAAGTCCGATTCACCATAAACAAGCCACTGGTCCTTAGTATTTCTTAAATACTTCAGGATGGTTTTAACAACCTTCCAGTGATTCTCCCCTAGATCAGATTGATATCTACTCACTACCCCTAGTGAGTATGCCACATCTAGTCGTGTACATATCATGGCGTACATGATAGATCCCACTGTCGAAGCATATAAAATTCTACCCATACGCTCTCTCTCTTGAGGTGTTGTCGGACAATCCCTTTTCGAGAGAGAAATTCCATGGCCTATCGGTAGATAGCCTTTCTTGGAATTCTCCATGCTGAACCTCTTCAGCATAGTATCAATGTACGTGGACTGGGATAAGCCAAGCAACCTTTTACATCTATCCCTATAGATCTTCATCCCTAGGATGTAGGAAGCTTCTCCCAGATCCTTCATGGATAATTGTGACGACAGTCAAATCTTTATTCCCTATAATGCAGGGACATCATTTCTGATTAAGAGAATGTCATCCACATACAATATAAGAAATACTACTACTGGACCATTAGCCCACTTATAAATGCAAGGTTCTTCTCCGTTCTTAATGAAGCCATACGTCTTGATTGTCCTATCAAAACGTATGTTCCAACTCTGGGATGCCTGCTTAAATCTATAAATGGACCTCTGTAGCCTGCACACCTTAGACTCATCTGTGGATGTGAACCCTTCAGGTTGTATCATATACACCTCTTCATCCAGCTCTCCATTTAGAAAAGATGTCTTCACATCCATCTGCCAGATTCATAGTCTAGATGGGCAACTATCGCAAGCATAATCTGAATGGATTTGAGCATTGCCACAGGAGAAAATATCTCATCATAATCTATACCATAACGTTGACGATATCCCTTGGCAACTAGATGGGTTTTATAGGTCTCCACCTTTCCGTCTGCGCCCCTCTTCCTCTTGAAGACCCACTTACACCCTATGGGTTTTACTCCTTCGGGTGGATCAACTAATGTCCACACATCGTTGACCTTCATGGACTCCATTTTGGATTTCATGGCCTCTAGCCATTTCTCAAAGTCAGGTCTCTGCATTGCATCCATGTAGGTGATCAGATCCTCATCATTTTCATCAAGTTCGACAGGATCATCGTCTCGGACCAAGAAATCATAGTATCTGTCCGATTGACATGGTACTCTACCAGACCGCCTTAAGGATGCATGAACAATGGGCTCCGGATCTGATCTAACCAAATCCAGTTCAGGTTCAGCAACTTGTGTCGGTTTTTTCACCTGTCGAACTTCCTCAAGTTCGACCTTAGAGGCAACAGTCCCTTCACCAAGGAACTTCTTTTTTAAAAAGATTGCCTTAAGGCTGACAAACACCTTTTGCTCATCAGCTAGGTAGAAATAATATCCTTTGGTCTGTTTTGGGTACTCTATGAAATAACACTTGTCAGACCTAGGTCCAAGCTTATCCATAATTAAACGTTTAACATAAGCCAGACACCCCCAAACCCTAAGATGTGAGAGTACTGGCTTACGTCCTATCCATATCTCATATGGCATTTTGGTTAGAGACTTACTCGGAACCCTATTTAGAAGGTAACAAATCGATTCGAGCGTATATCCCCAGAGAGAAATCGGCAGACAAGCAAACCCCATTATGGATCGAACCATGTCCAACAAGGTCCGATTCCTCCTTTCAGACACACCATTATACTGTGGTGTTCCAAGAGGAGTCCACTGAGAGAGAATCCCATTCTTCCCAAGATATGTCAGAAACTCATTGGAAAGGTATTCACCTCCTCGATCAGATCGAAGAGTTTTAATATACTTCTCAGTTTATTTTTCTACCTCATTTCGAAATAGTTTGAACATTTTAAACGACTCCGACTTATGCTTCATTAAGTAGACATACCCATACCTCGATAGGTTGTCTGTGAAGGTTATGAAGTAAAAATATCCACCTCTTGCACTTGAGCTCATGGGTCCACATACATCAGAATGTACCAGATCCAAGAGTTCACTGGCTCGCTCACCTTTTTCAGTAAAAGATGACTTGGTCATCTTCCCAAGAAGATAGGACTCACAGGTTGGAAGTGATTCACAATCATCAATTTCAAGAATTTCTTCTTGAGCCAACCTGTTTATCCTGTTCTTATTGATATGACCTAGCCTACAGTGCCAAAGGTAGACTTCTGACACATTATCCATTCTAGGATGTTTATCGGAGGTTTGAACCACATTAACAGGCTGTGATAGTAAGTAAATTTCATTATTTAGTTGTCCAACAAATATTGTAACATCATTCAAAATGATATTGTAAATATTTTTTTTATTAAAAATTCATAACCGTACATGGTCAAAAGGCCTACAGAAATAATATTTAATAAAAAGCTTGGATAATAGTAACATTCACTCAAAATTATATTATGAGAATTGATTACGAGGTTCATGATTCCTAAAGCTAGAATTGAAACTTTGCTTCCATCTCCAATATTCAGGAACCTCTCGCCTTCATCAAATCTCCTACTGACCTGCAGACCCTGCATCGAATTACAAATATGATAAGGACTTTCGGTATCCAATACCCGACAGTAGTATCACAAATGAAAAAGTTGCAAGGTGTTATCATATAATTACCTTGCTTCTTCTTCGGCCTATTCGGGTCCAGGGAGGCAATGTATAGAGGATAGTTTCTCTTTCAGTGCCCCTGTTTCTTGCAAAAGAAGCACTCCGCCTAGCTCTGGTCGGGCTTGCGCTTCTTGGTCTGACCTTGTGCTGACGTTCCAGCATGTGGCTGCACCTTCTTATTCTTCTTCTTCTTGTTCTTCTTCCCTTTCTTAAAGGGTCGACGACCAGAAGAAGACCCTCCCACAATATTCATCAACTCCTTTTGGAGCTGGTGGTCCTTCTCAAAGTTCTGCAGCAACCCCAACAAGCTGTGGTAGTTCACTGCAGGCTTTGTCATCCAAAAATGAGTAAGGAAGGGGAGGAAGGTCTTGGGCAAAGAATTAAGGATCGCATCCTTACCGAGCTGCTCGTGCAAGGGAAAGCCCAGTTTACTTAGGTGCTCAATCATTTCGATTATGTACAATACATGATCAGTGACTGAGGCCCCATCCCTCATCTGAGTATTGAAAATGGTATAACTAGTTTTGTGCCTTTCAACGTCGTCAGGCATGCCAAAGGAGTCGTTCAATATTTGAAGCATCTCCTATAGCTGGGCATTCTCGAACCTATGGCTGAACTCATCATTTATTGCCGCCAGCATTATGCACTGAATGATGGTGCGGTCGTTGAGCCACTTCTGGTAAGTATCTTGGACCGTCCCTCTAGCGTTCGGGGCTGGCTCCTCAAGTGCCGGATCCTTTACTACATAAAGGATCCGCTCATGCTCAAGGATGATTTTTAATTTTTGATACCAGCTATCAAAATTAGGTCCCATGAGCTTGTCATTATCTAATAATGACCGGAGCGACAGGGTAGTGGCCATAGCTGCATAAAGAAAAACCAGACCTCTATTAGTATATAAATTATTAATACTAAAGACTTGGACTTTAGTCTAAAGTTTCTCTCAGTATTTTTATGAACTGGTAGCCTCAACCTCCAATTCGAGGAATTACTTTAATTTCTTAGTGGGTACTAGAATCCACACAAACCATACACGAGTCCAACTTTGGTTGGTCAACCCATGTGCATCTATGGGTAGGTTCATAACCAGTTATTTCTCTAAACAACTTCTAGTAATTAATTTTGCCCCAAAACCTAATCAGTAGGCTTTGGCCTCCACTGAAAAGATCTGGTTAGGTCCAACCATTAACATGATTAGATTTGGTGAATCAGACCAATAAATGATCAGGCCCCACTTTGGCCGGCCAACCTGACCACCATCAGAAAGACTCAACCAAATTATCATATTATGAATGATAATTCTATTAGTCAATAAGCACCAGGCTTTTGGGCCTCCAATGATTATTAAACTAATGGACTTATTATCACTCACTTAATGGGAGGCTATGACTTAGTTATCATTATAACTTAATCATTTTAGGGACCTAATAATTTTTGAAGATTTTTTATTAAAGGATAGATGAGAAAAAATTAACCAGCCAATTTCAATCCTCCCACTGACTTCACCAAGTCAGATTAAAAAGGATTTAATTAAAGTCGGCATTAGGAGCACCTAAATCAATCACACTGATTTACCTAATGACATGGGTGAGCCCTAATCACCAAGTGATCTAATCAAAACCTAACTCACCAGGTTAGCCAAGTAAGTGAGATCAGTGGTGGGGATATGCCTTTAACTCGACAGAGATCGAATCAATGCGAGTAGCTCCCACTTAAGAACCATTGGTCAAACTGCCAAACTTACCTTAGACACCAACCGATTCATTAGTTTTAATTTGATCAACTTAGTAAATAGGGTTCCACCGCGTAGCCATGAATTAAGTCCATCTTGGTCTAGTTAAAGATATGGACCCATTCAACTACAACTATTGGAGTTGAGTCTAGAGTGTCTTTGACCTAATCAAATTCAATTTTTGATTAGATTTGATCAATTACTCTAATTTAGTCCATTTCTTTAAGCTAACCTTAGGTCTAACCCAATTATGGACCTAATCCATCTAACCCATTGACCCACAAGTTTATGCAATTGTCTTAGATCTTAATTCACAATTCTAGACCAACTGGACAATACTTAATTTTTTTAATTAAGTATTTGGACTGATGGGTCAGGATTTGGCATTTCGAAAATAATTTTCAAATTTGAAAAGTTTTATTTTCTGTTCACCAAATGTATTGACTCATTTCACAAACAGATCAGCACATTTCATAAACAGCAATCCTATTGCTAATTACATAACAGAAAATAACTCAATCAAAATAAATCATGAATATACCTTTAGATATAGTCTAACACATTCATGATAAATTTTATAATTGAACCTTTATAATTAAATCCTTTCACTGCTTCATCTACATGGGATATAATTGCAGTGGCACCCCTACCGCCATAGGAGAACCCCATCAAATGGGAGGAGAGGACCTTTAAACCCTATTTTTTTCCTATGACCGGACGATCATGGCAACCAACCCAATTAGACTACTTGCTACTTGGATCAAGTATATCTAAATATACCAATTTCAAAATTTAAATTTCAAATTTTAAATTTTAAATTTCAAATTTCAAATTTTAAATTTCAAATAAATTTCAAATTTCAAATTTTTGAATTTCAAATTTTGAATTTTAAATTTTGAATTTTGAATTTCAAATTTTAAATTTTAAAATTCAAATTTCAAATTTTGAATTTTAAATTTCTGAATTTTGAATTTCGAACAACTTTCAAAATTCAAATTTCAAATTTTAAATTTCAAATTTCAAATTTAAACTTTTAGATTATAACTTAATCTATGCATGCAAATGTATAGCATATTTTAGAACCCGCTCTGATACCATTTGAAGTGAATTTCAGTACAGGGATAAAATGATAATTTTAAAACTTTTTTAAAATTATAATTTTACAGTAGAAAATATTAATTAATCTAATTAGTTAATATATATTTATCCTATACTAGAATCTAAATATGATATATAGTATGTATTTAAATTTGAAATTTCAAACTTCTACAGTAAATAATTTACTGTTATTATTCAAAACACATTACTTTCGTGCAGGTAGTCGATCGCTGCAATCTGATCACCGTCTGAAAGATCTGATCATTGCAATGTAGCCACACAGTGTGTCTAACCTCTACAGATCATCCACATGAAGCTCCCGATCTGATCGGCTCCTCACGATTGCTAGTTCGTTGTAGAGCCCTTTTGACGGCTGATGCAGATCGAACTCCTTCGATCGATGTCTGTTGACTCCTCGGATGCTCTGGATTATCGAAAAAGATGATAGAGAGGTTGATAAAGCTCTCCCTGAAGTTTGGTGGGCTCACAATACTCGTAGCTCACCTTCTCACTTCCCGAACCCCAGGCAAAAAACCCTAGGTTACTCACTGAAAACCCTGCGCCCACTCTTGTTTCTTTTCTTTCTTTTTCTCTCAAAAGTTTTTGAACTTTCTACTCATGGACAAGGCTTTCTCATGCCCACTATTCTCTCTCAAAAAATTTCTACGCATGCCTCACCTCCCTTTCTCTTTTAAAATAGTGCAAGACATGTCTTATCTGCGTCAAAGGATAAAGATAAGTGGTTGCACACTTGAATTCAAATCGAATTTGAATTCAAATGCAAACCAACTCATCCCTATCCACTCTGGGCATGAGAAAAGAGGAGGTGTGGCTTCTTTGTGTGTGGAGAGTTTACACGAGAAATTTTTTCTCGTATAAAGCAAGGGGCGCACAAGATAAGGTGGGTGGCGTATGGATTAGTTGGTTGCCCATTCAAATTCAAACATCCTTTGAATTTGAATGGCCAACTAACTTATTTTTATCCAGATAATTGGCACACAAGGGTGGGCATGGGATGCCTTCTGTGTGGGAGAAAATTCATGAGAAGTTGCTTCTCGTGAATTCAAAATGGGTGCAGAGAAGTGAGGTGGCACAGGGAGTTGAATTCAAAAGGTGGTTTGATCATAATTGAACCAACCTAATCAAAATAGGTTAAGCACAATTAGACTAAGTTAAATCTAACTTAATTAGGCTTATTTAGGCTCAATAAAATTTTAATCAAATCAAAAATTAACTAAGCCCAATCCCTGATCAGATCAGGGACCAAAATACCTTAGCGATTAGGTCAACACTTAACCTAATCGGGTCAAACCCAACTGAATCCAATTCAATTGGACTTGATCCAAAAATAATTACTCAATTAAATTGAGTTAATTAATAATTAAATTATTAATTAAACCTCTCATAAATACTGAGTCTAAATCCGATGGGCAATCGGGCATCAGAATTCATCGATATGAAATCCTGATCGAAAAGTCCCAAACCAGTGGGACTTTTGACCCCGGTACCCAAAATGTGTGGAACTCGTGATCAGAGAATCCTAATTCTCGATCACAGAATTTTAGACACTTAGGACTCTTCACCAGCCATCAGATCAGATAGGAATCTCTAATGTGTGTGACTCCGCAAGTTCGAACCTAAGCCGGTAGCACAGGAATCAATTTTTGTACTAATCGAAGTAACCATCTAGTAATGGTACCCGACGTTTGGATAGGTCGAATAGTCACAATCATAATACTCAGAACTTACGTGAATATGGTTACTGTATAATTCATCTTTTTGACCCCTGTGTTTAGAATGACTCAGGATTAAACTGTCAACCCTGATTAGATCATCCAAATCGTGCCCAACTCAAACAGTCCTGTGACTTCTCACTAGGACTACCCTGGCCAAGGTTTTGCTAAATTGAAATACGATTATACATAGCTCCTGAACTGGAATGGTCAATCCCATCTTGACACATGCACGGACAAGTCAAGTACTTGACTACACCTAGCATCCTTCTGTCACTGAATTAGAAATTTAGGTAGTCCAGTGCCTAAGTGCAATGAGTTGCTTGCAAGTCACTGTGGTGGTCTCAGGTCGGAGGGACAGTTATACCCATATCCCATCGGAGCATATCTTGACAGCAGACATAGCTCCGGAGTCGGTCACATTCAGTGCAGTGTACCCATACATCTCACCTGTATGCCATACCAGTGTCTCCACACTCCTTGGTTAAGAGGACAACCAATCCATATGGCACACAATAATCTATGCTTGATAAATATTGTCGTACTTGATAACAACGTATCATTTGATCATGAATAGGTTTAAGGACTAAACGACAAATCCTCTTTTGTCGAGTCTAAATAGTCCTAAGGACTTCACCACAACACAGGAGTTCATTAAAAGATGAAACATTTTGTGATGAAAAATATCAAAATAACTTTTATTTATTTATAATTCATATACTAATACAAAAAGGAGCACAACCGTCAATAGGCTGACGATTAGCTTTGGGATGCTATTCCCAACACTCAAGCAGTCATAAGGAAGTCTATCTTCTCATTGATGACTAGCTCGATGCTGTAGCTGTGTGTCTAGTTCTTTGACCTGAGGTACATCGACAGTTCACTTTGAGTGTGTTATAGTTTGACTATACCATAACTCGATCTCCTAGCCATTCAAAACCTTGAGGTGTATGTTGGATGTAGCATATTCATTGTAGGAACCAGATTGCACCAAGATGGGATCTATCAACCTCGGTAGATAAGAGTAGTCCTATGATGATCGAAAGATTGAGTCCTTAAGCCAATGGCCATGGGAGAGTAAAATAATGAAAAAAAAATTTCCATTGGGATTTCACATCGGACTTGGATCGATCGATTGATTCATATGACTGATGTTGGGTTTGACGAGTTCACCTTAACCCTAATTCAATCGGGACTCATGATAGAAGAACTCAATCACACAGGTAGCTGCATCGAGAGGTTCATCTTCATTTCTGATGGGTTGCCACCATATATTGTTAGGTGTCACTGATGGATTTTGAGAGCAATTAGAATGATCTTGATGATCGATTATTCTAATTGTCTGAATCATAAGAGTTCTGATCCATCGAAAGGAGTTTCGATGATGTCGATGATGAGATCATGACATGTCTCATTACCATACGAAAATGAACCTAACTGGGTCACACAAACAAAAGTTAGGGTCTGGATGTCATCAATTGAGCTAGCCCAGTTCGATTGATTTGGATTAGATCCAATTAGGTTCAAAGAAATCGTGCTAGCACACGATTGAGCCTAACTTTCTCCTCGTACAATCTTTTTCATCTCGACTGAGCCAAATATGATTTGACTCATCCAGAGAACCTTGAGAAAGTTTCTCTCAGTCTAACTAGAGCTAGTCCAGCTCAAAAAAATTTTATCTTAATTCATGAGATAAATTTAAGACAACACTTGTCAATTTCTGTCACCTGCCATTTTCATTTTAGGACATCAGTCAAACATTGACTTATGAATCTTGAACTGAAGGCCACTTGGCAAGAGATCATTGGAGAGTTTTTGTAGAGTGTCCACCTACCAAATTAGGCCTCAAAGTGGGTGCCATGATCAGATTGGGCGTGCACCCCAAGTAGATAATGATAGAGTCCCATGAGATGAGGACTCTGATCCCTTGATCAACTTAGACTGTGGGGCGCCAATCTCACTGTGCTTATCCAGTGTTGGCACCAACAGTAGGAGGAATTATGAAAATTTTTATCTGATATGATCAGATGACATCACTCCACCAATTAAATTTTTTTTAGAATTAATTAGAATTTTTTGATTGGTCGAATGATGTGGCACTGCATGGCATAGTAGGGTCTATTTAAACCCTATCTACGTCTAAGTTTGTGAGAATCTACTCAATACCCAGCAAAAATGAGATTCCCCTCCACTTCTCTATGCCCCCTCTACTCCTCTCCCTCCCCTCTTCACGTCCAAGGAGTTGGCATCCATCTGGTGCTTGTCCAAGGCGTGGTGGCTTCCTGATCAGAAGACTGCAGGGATTTATCGAGAAGCTGCTGCTCCAACTTAAGAAGATCTTTTGAAGATCTTTCAGATCAGATCCAGATTTGATTTTTGGAGTAAAAATTTATAAGGAGAAGATGATCTAGATCCTGCTTGAGTGGATATCGATAGAGGCCAGAAAACTGCGTGGCTATTTTTGAACCTCAGGCATTGCTGCGATCATCTATAGGGTAATCTAGTTACCCTAGAGGTATTTCTCTAATCCTCAAGTTTTAGATTTAATTTTTAAATTAAATATCAGATAATAAGAATCAGATCTAGTAGATCTTAGATTTGAAATAAAGTAAGATAATTTTTAAAAAAATATTTCACCCTAGATCTCATTAGATCTAAAAGATCCTACAAGGAAAAAGGTAGTTTTTCCTTCATATTTATGGTGAAACTGACTTGAAACTAGTGGGGTTCACCAACTCTAGCTTTTAGTCAAACTATGATGATAGCAAAAGTATGTCGGGATATATTTTTATCTTGAACAATGGAGTAATATACTGAAAAAATTTCAAACAGCACACCATGACTAACTCTATTTGCGAGGTGGAGTATATCGCAGCATCCGATGCTACAAAAAAATCTGTGTAGCTGCAAAAATTCAGCGAACTCGAAGTGGCGCCCTCCATTGATGGCCCTGTCTTATTACACTGCAACAACACTAAAGCTATTGCTCAAGCTAAGGAGCTGAAGTTCCATTAATGCACCAAGTATATTCTGCACCGTAACCATCTTATCTGAGAGATCATGGATCAAGATGACATCAACCTTCAAAAGATTGATGAAAAAGAGAACTAGACTGACCTATTTACTAAAGCTCTCGAAATTAAATTGTTTGATGATCACAAGTCAAAGATGGATATACGATACTGTATCGATTGACTTTAGTTCAAGTGAGAGTTGCTGAAAATTGTGTTCCAAAGTCAATCGTTAGTTTGTTGATGATTGTGCTCAAATTTATAATTTATATATAAATTTTTATTAATAAAAATTATTTATTTTTTTCATCATATTTTGTCCATCTTATTTGAACTCCTGTGTTGTCATAAAATCATTAGAACTATATTTAATCGACAAAGGAGGATTTATCATTTAGTCCTTAAAATATGTTCGCGATCAAATGATATGCTATTAATAGGATGATAGCAATATCAAGTACTGATCATTGTGAGTCATATAGATTGGTTGTCCTATTAACCAAAGAGTGTGGAGACACTGGTATGGCATACAGGTGGAATGTAGGAGTACATTCGCACCGAACGTGACCAAAAATGGAGTACTCTACTATCGAGATTAGCTCGCGAAGGATATGGATATAAGTGTCCCTCTAATCTAAGATCACCATGGTGACTTGTAAGCAACTCACTATACTTTGATATTGGATCATCTAAATTTTTAATTTAGTGATAAAAGATTACTGAGTGTAGTCAAGTACTTATCAAGTCAGTATGCGAGTCAAGATAAAATTGATCCCTCCAAATAAGTAGAAGTTATGCATCAGCATATTTCAATTTAGTAAAATCTTGACTAGGATAATTCATGTGATGGATTTGAAAAATTAAAATATAATGTGTGAGACTATTTTAGGGTTGACAATCAAATCCTAGGTCACCTTAAGTATTAGGATCAAAGAAATGAATTATATAGTAACGATACGCCAGTAGATTCTAAAATGTTGCTTTACAATCTTTCGACCTATTCAGACGTCGGATCCCATTACTAGATGGTTACATCGATTAGTATAGAAAGTTTATTCTTATGCTACCAGCTTAGATTCGAACCTATAGGATACACACATTAGAAGATTTGATCTGATCAGATGGCTGAAGAGTCTCATTGGATTGAGATTCTAGTGAAGATCCCACTAGACTAGGACTCTAGAGGAGAGCCCCACTGGATTGGGACTCTACCATTAATAAAAGATTTATTAGCAATTAAATTACTAATTGACTTAATTTGATTGAGCAAAGAGGTTTGGATCAAGTCTAATTGAATTGGATTCAGTTTAACTTAGTTTGGGTTTGATTTGATTAAGCCTAATTGTAAGAAAAACTTGTTTCCAATTTGATCAGGACTTGAGCTCAGTTAATTTCTAATTGGACTAGAAATTTATTGAGGTGATTGTATTTTTAATTAGTTTAGATTTTTTTCTCTCATTGGGTTCAAACTAAATCTGATTTTGTTTGGAATAAAATTGGAAACAAAGAGTCCCAGCTAGCAAGGACTCTCTCCCTTGCGCATGCCCCGGACCCACATCATTCTCTACATGCAAAAAGAGGTTTTGCATGAGATCATTGGGGATGAGAAAGGAGGGTACAGAGAGGGTGGGTGGCACTCTTGATGAGTCATGGGTCTTTTCTCTTTCCTGATTTGAATTCAATCCGAATCAAAGATAAAGAGATAAGAAGGAAAGAGATCTGTTTAAATTGGAAAGATGGGTGGTGCCAAATATTTTTTTCTTTTGTGTGTTGAGGTTTTTTTGTTGGCATCAGAAAAATCTGATTTTTTTCTTACACCATCATATAATTTTGGAAAAATTTGGATGCCCCATATGAATGTGGCATGGAGTTTTTTGGCGCCCCCTCTTGTCCCTAAACCCTAATGTCTAACTATATAAAGGGGGTCTAATAGTTGGATGTCTCATATGTGATATTGGTTGAAATTTGTTTCTTCTCCAAAGCTCTCTCCTCCCTTCCCTTTTCTCCATTGATTCTTTTTCCTCTCTGAAGCATCCAAGAGATCAAAAGAAGAAGAAGAAGATCAGCCTTCAAAGATCCTTGTGAGCTAGCATTTTCGAGAAGCCTGATCAACATCTATTCTTCGTGTGGACGATCTGTAGAGATCGGATACTTTTGTACAGCTGCAAGCAATCTGAAGGAGCACCTATCCACGTGATACACTTACGGAGATTAGCAACCCATGCTTCGGTAATGAGTTCTGAACTCATTAGATCAAGTTTGATTAGATCTAAGGATGAGATCTAATCTAGAGCATCGATATGATTGATACTGATTTTTATTTTTAGATCTTAATCTCATATTAAATCATATCATAGGTCTTAGCATGGTAGTTTAGATTAGATCTTATGCATATAATGTATGTTAAATTGTTTAATCTAATTAGATCTGTTGTAAAATTTTTAAATTTGTATGCATAGAACTGCCTAATATTTTTTTCAAGTTACACGTCTAAAGATGGTTCTCTAAGTGGAAGTTATATAAGTGATCCTTAGATCTGAGACCACCATAGAATCTTGTGCATATGAATCTATATTTTGGTTCATATCCAGATATGGCATTAAGATAAATATAGAATGTTCTAGATATAGTAGAGTGTGTATGGAGGTTGTGAGTCGGTCAATAAGGAAACAATCACTCCTAGTAAGAAGAGATGACATCCTATGCATTCTCATCTCTAGATGACTCAGAAAGTCTTTGGCCAAAGCAGGATGAAGATTATAAAAGATTTTTAATGTTTCATCATTTGAGTCATCACTGATTGATGGAAAATCGATATGAATATATATTTGAGTTTGATATGATTCCATACTTATGAATATATTCAAGATGCGAGATGATTGAAGGATTGAATTTTATGGTAACTTATCACTGAAGGATATATATAGTATTTTTATTAAATTTTACATCTTTTAGATAATCATAATATATTAGTAGACATCAATCTTGACTTGTAGGTTTGATCGAATTAAAAAATTTAATTTGATCATCAATTAGAAAGAGTTCTAATTGCTGAACTCGGACTAGCACAGTTTAGACCTTAATCGATTAGAAAAGAGTCTAATCAAATTAGGTCAATCTGCACCCAGACCTTTTGCGGCTAGATGTAGAATGCAATGGGTCAGACACATAAAAGAATTAATCAAAGACCCATTTTATATGATTGATTGAAAGTTTGGATCCAATCAGATAGCCGGTAAGCACGTTAGCATATGTGATTGACCCTAGCTCCTTAGGAGGTCAGACTTGATATCAAACCTTACTATTTGGCTAACCCAATTTGATGAGCACTTAGATTAGGTTTAGCAATCTAGAGGCAGCCCAAAATAAGGCTCCTAAAGCCCTTATCCATGTCAAGAAACCAAGAGTCCAAGTGGTTACAGACTTTTGGCGCTAAAAATGAAGTGGGGTGCATGCCCACTTGATTTTTGGGATGCAAAAGGATCAGAGTCCTTCTGCTTTGGATCTCTAACCCTTAGGTTGTGGAGATCAGACTCTAATCTTCTTTGGCATATTTTTTAAAGAGTGAAAATTCCTTCTGAATGGGTGTGGGATGCTCAAAAAAACTTGACATGCTCGGTGATCTGTAGATCACATGAAAGGATGCGAGGGGAGTCCTTCTGCTTTGGGTAGAAGGTGGTGCCTCCTCTCTTCTTGTCTAGTTATCTAAAATTAGATTCGAATTCTCTTGCCACATGGCAAGTTTCAGATGAATCTAATTTCAAAAGGGATGCCAGAAGCATTCCTTCTCATGGTGCACGTGTGGGAGAAAGGAATCGATGTATCTGATTTTTGATGAGTCCTTCTGCTTGAAGGAACTCTAGCTATCAGATATGACATTTTATTTGCGATGTGGATTTTGTTTTAATGTCCCCTCTGATTCTATAAATAGGGGACGGCAGATAGGGTTAATCATTCAACTCTTACACAACCTTATCCACTCCCTCTCTCCCTCTCTTACAACACTAGGTCATAGGACAAGAATTGTTCTTTTAAGATAAGCCTATTCCTATTAGGACAAAGGATTTAAGAGGTTCTAAAGAAGGACTTCAAGGCTAGAAGGAGATTTTGAGAGATTCAAACTCAGGTCTAGAGGAGGGTCTGATCAGTAGGAGGTCGATCGAGTTCTAAGAGTTAAAACTCTTGAAGCAAAGTGAAGAAGGAGCACTGTCCTTGGTTTGATTTCTGTGTGGATCATGGATCTAATCACTATCAAGAATTTAAGTCTCAAATTTTAGTTAAGTCTCAAATTTTAATTTAAGTCTCAAATTTTAGTTATTTACATATAATGAAAATATATTAACTAATTTTTTAAAATACAAATTAAAAAATTAGTGATGATCATAGATCTAAGAAAGAGATTCAAACTTGAGCCACTGAGTTGAATCGGGGTCTATAGGTTAAATATATAAGTACATGCACATCAATTAGTTTGATCATCATCTACTCCTTGATTCAATCTTAAGCAAGTCCTTGATTTGATCAACACCTTGATCCAGCATGAACCAATTGCTCGACTCGATTGATAATTGTTGTGTGCTGTAAGCTTGCAATCGATCAACCATTGACATGTAACCATGCACATAATACAACCCATATAGTTCGTAACATAGCAATTAACTACAACCCATTAAATCAAATAAGACTCATAGGTTTCCAAATTACATGAATTTGTCGATGCTCGCAGGCACCCAAAAATTAAACAATTTTAAAATATAAGATTTGCACACATGATACATCACAAAGATAAGGAAAAAGGTGGCAATCCTATGATCATCACCACATGTATCTCATAGATGTACTACATGTATCACGTACATAAAAATAATAAAAATAAATCTGAATATTAAACTAATAATTTAATATAGATTTGAAAATTTATGATGTGATCGAGTCATCATAACTTTCTGATCTTATCGACTATCGACATTGACCAATCAAATCAGCCAACAAGATTAGAATTTATGTTCTTCAAATCTCATTAAACGATCCATAATACCCAAAATAGCAATCTAATCTTAAAACATACGAGGGTAGCTCTGATACGACTGTTAGAAATAAGGGGTTAATAAATGCAGCAAAAGAAAATATAAAAATTTCTAATTAACATGTAGCGAAAGAATAAAAATAATATTCAGATTAATCACGTGAGAAATCATCTCGAATCTACTCAGATCCTTCATAGTTTTTAAGGTTAAGATTAAGAGATGGAAGATCAAATCTTTACTTTTGCATGGGTAGTTCTTCATCACAATCTGATGATTGTAGATGTCTTTTCGGTTCTTTTGAAACCACATGAGTATCTGATCTCTATAGATATTCATACAAGACTGTGATCTGATCAAGAGCGTCTGATCTCACCAGAGTACTAGTTTTCTCATAGGGATCCTCTTCTGATGGTAGATGTTCTTTCCCAATTGTTAAAAATCTTTCTCAAAGATTTTAATCTTTTCTCTTTGTAAATTATGCTTTGCACAATAATGGATCAGCTACCTTTCCTCATCCTTTCTTGATTTTCTTCTCAAAAAAATCCAGCAGTCCCCTTTTTGCTGCCTTTTCTTTTGACTTGCTTCCTTCCTTGGGTGTGGAACTCCTTTCACATTGATTAGATGAGGCATCCAACTACTTGGATGTCAGATGGGGCATCCAACAATCTTGGACACAAGATGGGGTGTGAGACTTGATTCAAGAGAGGCATGAGGGTTGTGCATGAAACCCCAAGGGCATGATGCATGAAGCCTCAAGTCGCATGAACTCTTTCACGTGAAGGAGAGAGGCATCAAAACTCTTTTGGGTGTTATCCCTCTTTTCCTTAAGGCATCCAACTCTTGGCACTATGGGTTTTTGGGCATGAGAATAGTAGTGCACACCACAAGGAGGTGTTAAGGATATAGCCTATAAACACTTGAGTCATCAAAACAATAGGAGGCATGAGACACTTTCTCATGTAAGAGAGTTTTGTGGTGCCCAAACTCTTTTGGGCATCAAACTCATGGAGGCATGAACTATTTCATATAGTAAGAAAATCCTCTCAAAACCTTTTGCACGTACTCTTCTTAAGGGATGTGGAAAGAGTTTTTCAAGGGGTGTGGGCTCCTTTTGGCATAAGAGTTTGTTGGGTGCACCAACTCTTTGGCATCCTCACTTTGACGCATCAACTCTTTGATGTGTCAAACCTCTAGGGAGTCCCTAGGTGTCCAATCTCTTTAGGCTTCCAACTCCTTGATGGAGAGGGACTCTTACTAGCCTTGGGCATCTAAGCTCCATATTGTGTGAGAAAACATTTTGGCTTGAGGAAAGGTGGGTGGTGCCAACTCTTGGGATGAGTCCTTCCACATGTCAATCATCTTGATGGATAAACATTGATGGATCAACCTTTGATCTTTTAAAGTTAGTTAGGAGTCCTATTACCTTTAGATTTGATTGTGTCAACTTTTTAATATTGTCAAACCTTTGACTTGTCAATCTTTGACATGTCAAATTAAATCTAGTCATCTGATTAGACACAACTTCTTATTTAGGACCTCATAGGTTCTGTTCTATCTGATAGTGAGAAATATTGTAATCTCAATTATCAATATCATTAAAACTTCTTTCAATGGATTAAAATAATTCTAACTCACCTAACAAGAATTATTAATCATCAAGATAATTCTTATGAGTTTGATAATTTATCAATGATGTCTAGCAGTATATAGTGACATTCCAATAGAATAGAATGGATGAATATCTTGGTGCAGTTATCATGAGATACAATCCTTCTATCGTGACTTTCGATAAGATGGAGATTATAGAATTTCTCATCAAACTACATCATTTATCATATGTCAAATTTATTCGATTTGAGTTTCTGATGTGAAAATACTAAAAACTGTTTTCACTATTTATGCTACCCTGACCAAGGTCTTCGGAACCCAGTCTCACAAATCACATAAGACCATCTTCCTTATCTATCAAGGGTGATAGATTTCAAATAGGCATATATCCTATTTCTACAATAAACCTTGTTGGGTATAAAATACCCGCAGTCGAAATTCTCGACGGAATCAACTTCGAGCAGTGCAGCTCCGCCCGGACTCCTACGGGAGCCGGGCTCCACCATCAACTTCGAGCAGCGCAGCTCCGCCCGGACTCCTACGAGAGCCGGGCTCCACCGCCGACTTCGAGCAGCACAGCTCCGCCCGGACTCCTACGGGAGCCGGGCTCCACCGCCGACTTCGAGCAGCACAGCTCCGCCCGAACTCCTACGGGAGCCGGGCTCCACCGCCGACATCAGCACGGTTCCGCCAGGACTCCTACGGGAGTCGGGCTCCACCGCCGACATCAGCACAGCTCCGTCCGGACTCCTACGAGAGCCGGACTCCACCGCTGACTTCGAGCAGCACAGCTCCGCCCGGACTCCTACGGGAGTCGGGCTCCACTGCCGACATCAGCACAGCCCCACCCGAACTCCTACGGGAGCTGGGCTCCACCGTCAACTTCGAGCAGCACAGCTCCGCCCGGACTCCTACGGGAGCCGGGCTCCACCGCCGACTTCGAGCAGCACAGCTCCGCCCGGACTCCTACGGGAGCCGGGCACCACCGCCGACATCAGCACAGCTCCGCCCGGACTCCTACGGGAGCCGGGCTCCACCGCCGACTTCGAGCAGCACAGCTCCGCCCGGACTCCTACGGGAGCCGGGCTCCACCGCCGACATCAGCACTGCCCCGCCCGGACTCCTACGGGAGCCGGGCTCCACCGTCAACTTCGAGCAGCACAGCTCCGCCCGGACTCCTACGGGAGCCGGGCTCCACCGCCGACATCAGCACAGCTCCGCCCGGACTCCTACGGGAGCCGGGCTCCACCGCCGACTTCGAGCAGCACAGCTCCGCCCGGACTCCTACGGGAGTCGGGCTCCACCGCCGACATCAGCACAGCTCCGCCCGGACTCCTACGGGAGCCGGGCTCCACCGCCGACTTCGAGCAGCACAGCTCCGCCCGGACTCCTACGGGAGCCGGGCTCCACCGCCGACATCAGCACAGCCCCGCCCGGACTCCTACGGGAACCGGGCTCCACCGCCGACAGCAAGCGCAGCTCTGCCCGGACTCCTACGGTAGCCGGGCTCCGCCCTCAGTTTCAACTGCTGGTAAGCTCCATCCGGACTCCTACGAGAGCCAGACTTCGCCTTTAATTTTACGTTGCAGGAAGACTTCGCCCGTGCTCTTAAGGGAGCCGAGCTTCATCTCTGACGCCAACGACTACAGCCGCAAGCAGACTCCGCCCGGACTCCTACGAGAGCCGGGTTTCGCCCGCAACTTCGGCTCCGAGAGGGTTCCGCCCGGACTCCCCCGGGAGTCGGGCTCCACCCACGACCCCAACCGCCAGGAGGACCTCTCCCGGACCTCAACAGAAACCAGGCTCCGGCCGCTGCCGAGCTTCAATCGACAGATCCACGCCCCCTGACAGGCCGCAGTAACCATCGCCGCCCTGCTCCACTTCCTGTGGCGGATCCCGCACAACTCCACTATCCCCTGGCAGGCCACAGTAACAGCCACGAACCTGCTCCACCTCCTGCGATGGATACCATGCGATTCTCCTATCCGCTGGCAAGTCACGACAACGGACGCTGCTCCACCCCTCATAACAGATTCCACGTGGCGGGCCGCGGTGATGGCCACGTGTCTGCTCCACCATCTTCCGTAATCAATTCCCCCTGACCATGGGCGGCCCACTACCAGGCGGTTACAAACATCGCCATCAATCCGTTGCCTCCTCCGCCTATAAAAGGGAGACCCAGATACGTTATTCTTTAAGATCATTTTCCTTATCTCAAAACTCTGCTAAATTCTCCGTTCGAGCACTCCATTCTTGTTGAGGCAGAGAACTGACTTGAGCGTCGGAGGATCTTGCCGGAGCAACCCCACCTCCGATTTAGACTTCCCTTGCAGGTCCCGACGGCGACCGCGGCTTCCCCGACTCCAGCTTCTCCGGTGCAAGCGGATTTTTGCACCAACAGGATTGGCGCTAGAGGAAGGGGCCTTGTGTCTTCGCAGCACCCTTGTTCTTAAAGGAGTGTTCAGCGGAGCTGCCTCCGACCATTTCTCCATCATCCACTCCTAATCCCCCCCCGCAAGATCGACACCTGATGCCTCCACGCAGGGCATCCACCCGGCGGTCCACGGCCTCTGCGGCCAGATCTCAGGCTCCGGCCTCCCCTCCCTTTTCTCAGCCTCCTCCTCCTCCCCCTCCGGCGACGGCGGTCGGTGTGGAGCAGTTTGACTTGCTGGTGCAGCAGGTCAACGGCCTCGTCGAAGCCGTACAAGCAATGCAGCAGCAGCCACCGCAGGCGTCGGCGCAGCCGGAGGGGGCATCTCCGGAATGCCAGAACCCGACGGTGGGGCGGGCCACCTGGGCCAGCCGCCCCGTCCTTCCTGGGAAGGCAAATCCGAGGGTAGAGAGCCCTCAATCGGACCACGACTCCACCCCTGGAAGATTCCTGCCCCCGTTCTGCCAAAGGACCCTCGAGACTCGAAGTCGAGAGGATTTCCTGGACCGGAGGCTCCAGGAGATGAACCGGCGGATCGAAGAACTCCGCCACGCGCCTCCCGCTTATGGTGAGGATATTTGCACTGACCCTCCCTTCTCCCAAATGATTATGCAGGAACCGATCCCGTCGAATTTCAAGCTTCCCCAGTTCGAAAGCTACGACGGGACGTCGGACCCGGTTGATCATCTGGAGGCCTTCCGAACGATGATGCTGCTTCACGGTGCTCCCGATGCCATCTTGTGCCGGGCTTTTCTGTCTACTTTGAAGGGAGCAGCAAGAAACTGGTACTCGGCTCTGAAGTCGGGTACCATATTCTCCTTCGATCAAATGAGCCATCAATTCGTGGCCCATTTTGTCAGCAGCCGACGTCCCCAGAAAGGTTCGGAGTCCCTCATCAACATCAAGCAGAGGGAAGGGGAGTCCATACGGGCCTACGTCAACCGCTTCAACATCGCGGCGTTGGAGGTCCGGAACTTGGACCAGTCAGTTGCCATGGCCGCCCTGAAAGGTGGCCTTCAGAAGAATGATCTCTTGTACTCCCTGGAGAAGAAGTACCCCAGAAATTTTGCTGATCTGCTGGCTCGGGCTGAAGGATACGCCCGAGCGGAAGAGGCCTTCAAAATGAAGGACGAAGAGACTGCGAGGGAGCGTCAGGCGGGAGATTCTGGTAAGCCCGCAGTTGAGAAGAGGCCAAAGGAAGCCCGGCCTCGCTCCCGATCCCCTCCTGGACATAAGCGCGCCCATACTCCCCCCGGGCACGCAGGCAGAGAAGCCCGGACAACAGGTTTCGGTGGGGTTCCCCACCAGGGAAATTCTGCAACAACGCCCCCCTCAACGCCTCGAAGGCCCAGGTGCTGATTGAGGTCAGGGAGCAGCTCCCTTGGCCGGAGAGGATGCACACACACCCTGGGAAGCGCAACCCCAACAAGTTCTGCCTCTACCACCGCGACCACGGCCACGACATGGAGGAATGCATCCAGCTCCAGGACGAGATCGAGGAGCTCATTCGGCGAGGTCGACTCGACAGATTCATCCATCGCAGGCCTGAGGATAGAAGAGACCGGCCAAGAGCCCTCCCGCCGTCTGAACCGCAGAAAAGGGAGGAGCAGCCCGGGGACCGGCCGCCCATCGGGACCATCGACTCCATCACCGGAGGGCCTCAAGAAGGAGCGGGAATACTATAAATGTTTCGCTTACTATTTCGCTTTGAATCTACTTTTCTTTTTAGCTAACATGCTCCTCCCACCTAGCATGGATGTATTATGACTGGATATGATTCCTCCAAAAACACAGCCATGTCAGGAACAGGAGGAGAACCTCGTCCTGACATGAGCAAAGTCAAAGGCCCGGTTCTTTTAGACCGGATGGTGGGAGAGGCCTCACAACGTCCTAATGTGCCCCCACAGCCTTGTTAGGGACAGGAGGAAAACCTCGCCCTAACATGAGCAAAGTCAAAGGCCCGGTTCTTTTAGACCGGATGGGGGGAGAGGCCTCACAACGCCCTAATGTGCCCCCATAGCCTTGTTAGGGACAGGAGGAAAACCTCGCCCTAACATGAGCAAAGTCAAAGGCCCAGTTCTTTTAGACCGGATGGGGGGAGAGGCCTTGCAACGCCCTAATGTGCCCCCACAGCCATGTCAGGAACAGGAGGAGAACCTCGTCCTGACATGAGCAAAGTTGAAGGCCCGGTTCTTTTAGACCAGAGGGGGGAGAGGCCTTACAGCGCCCTAACGCGCCCCCACAAGCCAGGCTGATAACGAGAACCTCGCGCCGGCTCAAGCAAAATGGAAGGTCCGGACTTCTACGGGAGCCGGGTTCCGCCATCAAGGAAGCTTCACCCAGACTCCTACGGGAGCCGGGTTCCACCGCCAAGGAAGCTTCACCCGGACTCCTACGGGAGCCGGGTTCCGCCGCCAAGGAAGCTTCACCCGGACTCCTACGGGAGCCGGGTTCCGCCGCCAAGGAAGCTTCACCCGGACTCCTACGGGAACCAGGTTCCGCCGTCAAGAAAGACTTCGCCCGGACTCCTAAGGAAGCCGGGCTCCATCCGCTACTTCGCCAGCAAGGGTTAAAAATGGTGGCGAGACTTGGCCACATGACGAGATCGGATGGAAGGGAAGAGCCCCTTCCCACGACGACCTCTAAGCCAAACAGGCCAAACGACGAGAAAGGGTCAACGGACGACAATATCGGTGCTACGCGTGGACAAGGTAACACACAGTGCTTTTTCTTCATTTTCGATATATGTACTACAGGGCCAGGACGGCCAGGGAAAGAGGGACAAAACGACAAAGAAAAAGCAGCTACAAAAAGGGGGTGACTACAAAAGAACTCTAAGGAGGTCCTGCTCCCTCCGACCTAGGGTTATCACCTCCATCCCTCAACCAGGACTGCCTCAGATTCTCCACTGCTTCTTTTAGTTCTTCCTTCTTCCGCAGCGTATCCTGGAGCGTCTGACGAAGATGTCGGCTCTCTGCCTCCGCTTCTCGATGCCGCTTCCGCAGAACTTCGGACTCCGCCTCTGCATCCGCGACAGCCTTCCGCTCGAGCGCCAGTTGGATTTTCACTTGTTGAAGCTCGGCTGTCTTCTCCCCAAGGGAGATGAAAATCCCTTCGACAGTGCCTCTCAGGGCTAGGAGCTCTTCGGTATCTTGGGTGTTAGTAAGCTGCGCCCTAGTAACCAACTGCCTCTGGAGACGAACAACCTCGTCTGCCGTCTGAAGGAATCTCCCTTTGTACTCTTCCGCTTGTCGGCGTCAGCTGGCCCGCTGCACATCGTGGCTCATCTCAGCATCTTGAAGTTGCTTCTGGAGGTCGGAGACCTTCTGCGACTATTTTTGTTCATCATCAACCCGTGTCAGGAGCCGGGATGAGTTTCCTTCCAGTTGGCCGATCTTCCTCTTCGCAGCTGATAGCTCCACCTTAAGGGCACTGATCCTGGCTTCTTGAGCTCAAGTTCGGTCGCTGGCGCTCTTCTTACATTCCTCGAGCTCCTTTGTAAAGTTTGCCTTCCTCCGGCTGTAATCCATGATTGCCTTCACTTGGAGACTCCTGAAGTGGGCGGCCTCAGCGGCGGCTTCGGAATAGCATTTTCTCGACTTGCGGAGCTCGTCCTCCGACTTCTTCAACTTCTTCGTCAGGTGGAGGACCTCCTTTTTCAGCCACTAGATAGCTGACTTCAGCGGGACCCCCAGGGGCAAGGGGAGTGCTTCAGCAGGGCACTGCCATCGGAAGATGCAGCTCATTACAAGAAGAAGGGCGGAGAGGAGGAGGAGGGGGAAGAAGAGGCCATCCACAATAAGAAATCCGACTTTATTGATTAATTTTGAAGACAAACGGAAAGGAAATATGGCGACAAAAGAAAGACACAAGATCGGAGGTCTCAGACCTCGGGGGCAGGGGGTGGAGAGCTCGGCGCGGGGGGTGCGACTGCGGTGGCGGCGGACGAAGGGCCGGCCTCGTCTTCAGACTCCTCTAGAAAGTTGAGATCAAGGTCGGGGTATCTGCTGGCCACCCTCTCTCGACAAAGCTCGAACCCTTGGTGAATGCCTCCAGGCTGAACTGGACGTTCAGTTCCCTCATCTCCGCGGAGGCCTTGAACTCCTCCACTGCAAGGGTCCTGGCCTCCGAGACCAGAACCGGAGTTTGCTCGACCAAATGGGCGACCTCGGCCTCCGCCTTCCTCGCCGACTCCTCCAAGCTTCGTCTCTCCTCCTCCCATGCTTGTCTTTCCTCTTCTCGGGCTTGCCTCTCTCTCTCCAGGGCCTCCTAGAGGGCGGCTACTTCGGCCGTCTTCGCTTGAAGGCGAGCAACCTCGGCCTGGCAGCGCTCCTCCGCCTGGAGGAGGTCCCTTCTCATGCGGCTCGACGCCTCGACATAGGCGAAGAGCTGGTGCCCAATCTGCGAGGACGGGAAGAGAATCACAACAAAGGCCGAGTGACCATGCAAATAAACATCCGCTTACCTCAAGGAAGGACCCCAAAGAATCCCAAGCCCCCTGCTCGGGATCGACGTGGTCGATCCTCTCCACGACGTCGGACAGAATGCAGCCATCAAGCAGCCGCCTGATCAGGTCCTTGTCGTTGAAGGGGTTCTCTGATCCCCCCTCGGAGCAGACGGACTCGTCTGCAGCAGCTCGGTGGCTGCTCGCCCTGCGAGCCACCGATTTCCTCCTCCTCCCCGCGGCGGGCGCCTCCGCGGGGCGGGCCCCCGAAACGGGGGCCCCAGCCGGCGGGCTCCTTGAGGAAGCCCGGGGGGCCGCTGGCTCGACATCCGAAGGAATGTCGATGGCCGGGGTTGCCTGGACGGGCGCAGCCAAACTCGTCTCCTCCACCCTGGCCCTCTTCGTCGATCCGGAGGCCGTCGCACCCTTCCTCTTCTGAGCTCTCATGGCCTTGGCGAGCATCCGCGTGGCTTCGACGTCCATTGCTAAAAAAAAAAAAAAAAACAAAACAACAGGAAAAGAAAAGAAGAAAAAGAAGCGACACCGATCAGTCCAAAAAAAAAAAAAAGAGAGAGAGAGAAAGAAAGGGGAAGAAAAGAGCGGGAAGGAAAAAATAAAGAGAAGAAGAAGGCAAGAAAAGGAAAGATAAATACTTGCTGGATCCTGAGGGCTCAGGCCGATGTTGAAAAGAAGCTGCTCCCTCAGAAGATTAGGAAGGGAAGGAGCGGGGTAACTTAGAAGCTTCTGGGCGGCCTGGAGGTCGTCCTCTTCCAGGCTGGGAGCCCGGCGGACGGAATCCCTCAGGGACCCCCAAGGGGGCAGGCCCAGTTCTAAGGTCGGGCAGTAGACAAAGAGAAATTTCTCCTTCCAATTGTGAATCGAAGAAGGGGCGCCCTTCAGCAACCCCTTCTTACCAAACTGGGGGGAGAAGTACCACCAGTCCTTCGCTGAAGGATGGCGCTTGAAAGTGTAAAAATACCTGAATAAGGAGAGGGACGGCTAGACCTCGGCTATGTGGCAGAGAGAAAGAAACCCTATCAAGAACCTAAAGGAATTCGGGGCCACGGAGGCGAGGGAAATGTCCAAAAAGCGGAAGAAGGCAGCAACAAAGACAGGAAGCGGAAGCCGGAGTCTGGCACGAAATGCCTCCTGATACAAACAAAAGCGACCAGGAGGAGGAGCACTGGCCCGGTCAGAGGGGCCAGGTAGCTCCAGGTCATACTCCGGAGGAACCCCGTACCGAACCCTTATCAGAAGGAGTTCATCCGGAGTCGACGAGCATGGAATGGCGCCCGGTGCAAAAACCGGGCGAGGCCCCACCCCGGACGCGGGTTCGTCCGCAGAGACAGGGACCTAGGGGTTCGAAGCAGAAGAACTCTCAAAACTGACGGAGGCAGAAGAGTCGGAAGATATTTTGAGCAGTTTCAGAGGAAGAACCTAAAAGATCCTAAAAAGGCAAACCGAAAGGAGAACGAGACGCCGAAGGCCAACTCGGGGAGAGGTACAAAAGTAATGAAGGGAGGAGAAGCCCCTAGGTGGAGAGAAGAAGGTTGGCACTAACCTATGTTGCTCTGAGGGACCTGGGGGGTGAGAAACGGGAGGCGCCTACGGCTCGAGAAGACGTTCACTAGAGCAGGCTCTCGAAGAGAAGACAGGCACCAGCGAAAAATCAGAAATGGAGTAGGACACCTAAAGGGGGGAGGACGGGTTTAAATAGACCCTGGGATCCGGCGCCATAATGATCGCGAATCCCCCCAGGCCAGTCCACACCCAACACGTGTCCCACTCTCCCTGGCAGGCGGCTAAAAGCAGCTGACGGTTGGCAGGACCATAATTGCACCGTACCTAAGCCAGTGTACCTGCAGGATTTTTGAAGCGTCCCCTCGTACCGCTCCAATTCGAAAAGACTCCAGCACGCGCTCATTTAATGCCAAAATATCTGGAGGCGGCAGTGCGCAGGATTCGAAGAGAAGGTTCCGGTTGTACCCACCTTTCTCTCTGTGTACTTCCTTCGCTTGAAATTCAAACTCGAAAGTGGGGGGACTGGTGTTGGGTATAAAATACCTGCAGTCGAAATTCTCGACAGAATCAACTTCGAGCAGCGCAGCTCCGCCCGGACTCCTACGGGAGCAAGGCTCCACTGCCGACATCAGCACAGCTCCGCCAGGACTCCTACGGGAGCCAGGCTCCACCGTCAACTTCGAGCAGCGTAGCTCCGCCCGGACTCCTACGGGAGCCGGGCTCCACCGCCGACTTCGAGCAGCACAGCTCCGCCCGGACTCCTACGGGAGCCGGGCTCCACCGCCGACATCAGCACGGCTCCGCCCAGACTCCTACGGGAGCCGGGCTCCACCGCCGACATCAGCACAGCTCCGCCCGAACTCCTACAGGAGCCGGGCTCCACCGCCGACTTCGAGCAGCACAGCTCCGCCTGGACTCCTACGGGAGCCGGGCTCCATCGCCGACATCAGCACAGCCCCGCCCGGACTCCTACGGGAGCCGGGCTCCACCGTCAACTTCGAGCAGCACAGCTCCGCCCGGCTCCCGCTCCACCGCCGACTTCGAGCAGCACAGCTCTGCCCGGACTCCTACGGGAGCCGGGCTCCACCGCCGACTTCGAGCAGCACAGCTCCGCCCGGACTCCTACGGGAGCCGGGCTCCACCGCCGACATCAGCACAGCCCCGCCCGGACTCCTACGGGAGCCAGGCTCCACCGTCAACTTCGAGCAGCACAGCTCCGCCCGGACTCCTACGGGAGCCGGGCTCCACCGCCGACATCAGCACAGCTCCGCCCGGACTCCTACGGGAGCCGGGCTCCACCGCCGACTTCGAGCAGCACAGCTCCGCTCGGACTCCTATGGGAGCCGGGCTCCACCGCCGACATCAGCACAGCTCCGCCCGGACTCCTACGGGAGCCGGGCTCCACCGCCGACTTCGAGCAGCACAGCTCCGCCCGGACTCCTACAGGAGCCGGGCTCCACCACCGACATCAGCACAGCCCCGCCCGGACTCCTACGGGAGCCGGGCTCCACCGTCAACTTCAAGCAGTGCAGCTCCGCCCGGACTCCTACGGGAGCCGGGCTCCACCGCCGACAGCAAGCGCAGCTCCGCCCGGACTCCTACGGGAGCTGGGCTCCGCCCTCAGTTTCAGCTGCTGGTAAGCTTCGTCCGGACTCCCACGGGAGCCGGACTTCACCCTTAACTTTGATTGCAGCGCAGCTCCGCCCGGACTCCTACGGGAGCCGGGCTCCACCGCCGACAGCAAGCGCAGCTCTGCCCGGACTCCTACGGGAGCCGGGCTCCGCCCTCAGTTTCAACTGCTGGTAAGCTCCATCCGGACTCCTACGAGAGCCAGACTTCGCCTTTAATTTTACATTGCAGGAAGACTTCGCCCGTGCTCTTAAGGGAGCCGAGCTTCATCTCCGACGCCAACGACTACAGCCGCAAGCAGACTCCGCCCGGACTCCTACGAGAGCCGGGTTCCGCCCACAACTTCGGCTCCGAGAGGGTTCCGCCTGGACTCCCCCGGGAGTCGGGCTCCACCCACGACCCCAACCGCCAGGAGGACCTCTTCCGGACCTCAACAGAAACCGAGCTCCGACCGCTGTCGAGCTTCAATCAACAGATCCACGCCCCCTGACAGGCCGCAGTAACCATCGCCGCCCTGCTCCACTTCCTGTGGCGGATCCCGCACAGCTCCACTATCCCCTGGCAGGCCACAGTAACGGCCACGAACCTGCTCCACCTCCTGCGACGGATACCATGCGATTCTCCTATCCGCTGGCAAGTCACGACAACAGATGCTGCTCCACCCCTCATAACAGATTCCACGTGGTGGGCAACGGTGATGGCCACGTGTCTGCTCCACCATCTTCCGCAATCAATTTCCCCTGACCATGGGTGGCCCACTACCAGGCGGTTACAAACGTCGCCATCAATTCGTTGCCTCCTCCGCCTATAAAAGGGAGACCCAGATACGTTATTCTTTAAGATCATTTTTCTTATCTCAAAACTCTGCTAAATTCTCCGTTCGAGCACTTCATTCTCGTTGAGGCAGAGAACTGACTTGAGCGTCAGAGGGTCTTGCCGGAGCAACCCCACCTCTGGTTTAGACTTCCCTTGTAGGTCTCGGTGGCGACCGCGGCTTCCCCGACTCCAGCTTCTCCGGCGCAAGCGGATTTTTGCACCAACAAACCTATTATAGCCAATATACACGGTAAGGACCTATATGCCTAGGGATCAAGTATATGTATAGTCAAACTATAGTAACCTCATTGTGAATCGACGAGATACCATAGGTTAAAGGACTAGTCACATTACTGCAGCACCAAGTTACTGATGAGTGAGTAAACATCTAAGTGACTTCTCATATTGATCGCATTCGGTATCCTTATTCTCTAATAACCATATGCACTCTCACTTTAGTGTCCCAATGTTGTAGACTCGAGATATGTTTATTCTTTAAAAGAAAAGTGATCCATGCATCAATTTCTTCGAATCAATCACTGTCCTTGTGATGATGCATCGATCAGGAGTATTTAAAAATCAATCACCAATGACATAAGCCTCAAATTTTCAACTCTTGAGAATATATGTCATCATCTTATTAATTTCTTAGATGATTCATGGATGCATACACAACATGAATGGAAATAAAATCTTAATTTCATAGATAATGAAAATATCAAATACAAAATTATATCCTAGAATAAATATGTGTCGATGTGATTGACTTCTAGGGCATATATCTAACCTGAAATTGGTCTAGGCCCAAAGTTGGATAGTGTAAGGTTTTAATTGGTATCTTTGAAAAAATCAATCGAGATTGATTGTTAGCCCAGTATAAAATAATCAGTCATATGGTTATAGTTGGTGATCTAGATAAAACCAACTGGATGATGGTAAACTTCTGAAAACAATCAATATATGATTTTAGTTGGTGAGCCTGAAAAAACTAATCAAAATTGATTGTGACCTTGGTAAAACAATCACACTGTAATCAAGAAGATTATAGTGAAATTTTCAAGCAGGAAGACTTGGGGAGTGAACGTTAGTGCTAAGTTGGATACCAAACCACTATAAATTTTTTATGTTTATGGTTGTGTGTTTATATTTACTTTTATATTTTTGCTGCATATTTAATTATTATTAAGCACTATACAAATACTCTTATGATTGTTTTTGGAAATAAGTAGTTAAATTTATTTTTAAAAAAATCAATTCATCTCCTCTCTTGGATTGCTGCCTCTAGGAAGCAATGAGAAATCCTACAATCATTCTCTCAAGTTTGCATTTGTATGAATTGTACTCAAACATTTTGGCATCATCAAAATAAATCCTAGGGTCAATATTCTCTATCACTCTAAGTTGCAAAAAGAGAATTATATTCATCACACCCCCAATAGAGCACATGCTGAGGGACATTGAAACCCACAACATACATATTGGCTTGGTGTCTTATGAGCATGCAAGGTGATAACCTATCAAATAAAATAAATAAAATCAAACACATAATATATCCAATAAATATATTAGAAGTATGGGTAACAATAGGAAAAATTGCCACGAAAATATAGACTTTTATGCAATGGCATCTAAAAACCATTTGCATAGCTAGTGCATAATATTCCCTAAGGCAACTATTTAAAATCACTACTTTAAAACCATTATCAAAATTTGGATTTAAAACAATGGTTAAAACAATGCCGGTATAGAGCTAATTATGCAACAATTGTTTAAGCCACTATTTCCTGACTGTTGCCTAAAGCCATTTTTATTATAGTTATCACAACTATAAATTAATATTTTTGGTGAAAAGATAAGAAGAGATTAATTGCTAGTATTTATGGCTTCCCTCTTTGATCCTTTTGCACCATGATGGAAAGCCCATCTATCCTATTGCGCCTCCTCTGGTGTTGACTCTCAACTTAATTTTATTTTGGACAATTTAATTATGGTTATATATCAATACTTTGTCTATTTTGAAAGTTTGATGTACATATGATAGTTTGGCCTCAGGTATAAGTATGGTTCTCTGGCCTAGCCATGAGGTATAAATGTAGTGTGCCCAAGTAGATCGTTAAGTCAAAACACTGACTAACTTGTATTTGTGTACATGAATTCTTAAGAAGACTTGAATATTTTTTGTTATAATTTTTTTCTTATATAATTGCTAAGATTTTTCCTCATATTCTTAATATTAATAAGAAATCATAATAATTTTTTTTTTTTGATAAATGTAGTTAAGAAAAAGTGGAAAGAAATCCCCACATTAATGCCATTCCTTATAGAATCGAAGATTATCTATTTGGTAAAAAGATAAGAACAAATTTAATTGCCAGCACTTAAGGCTTTCTTGTTTCATCCTTTTGCACTTTGATAAAAGGTCCTCACATCCTACAACATGCGCTTCAAAGTTTTGAGAAACATAGAATTTCTACTCACACCTTTTCATTGTTGCAATTTGATATGAAGGCTAGAAAAATCATTTTTTGTTCTTTATTGCTGATGCTCCTAATCTTGGCTTCTGGTATCTCTCTCTCTCTAAGGGTATTTTATATATATTTTTATTTTGTATAATGACTGTTTAAAGAGATGGAGGCACCTTTGTGTTGTTATATGAATTTATATATCATGTAGAATATTATGACAACATTACACAATTCCCAATGTATATTTTGTTTAGAAGTATTCTTAAAAAAGTTACATTTTATATGTTACAAAACATTACTATTTCAATCAAGGATGTAATTTTGTTTGTAACTATACTATATTTGTTCATATAATGGTTAATAATGACCTTTGTTGCATTGTGATAAGTAAGGTGAAATATTATTTTGTATTTTTTTTGTTGAACAGCTATCATCAAAATTTTGTTTGTAATAGTAACATATGATCTTACATTACCTCATATTTTACAAATCATGAGTATGTCCACAATAGATGTAATTTTTCTTGTAACTGTACAGTATTTTTTATTATAATGGCTAATAATGACCTTTTTACCATAGTAATAATTGACCAGAAATATTATTTGTGTATACCAAGATCTTGCTTATGTTGGTAGGGCTATTTAATAGCCTAGTCATGAAATAATTTACATAAATTGAACATAGAGAATGCAATTAGAAAATCAATTAGGTGGTGCCTAATTTGAGAATCCAAAAGGCTACAGATTTTCCATATAACCAATGTGGTTTGGCTTTTTCAGGTTTCACACATACATTACCAATTACTTGTCCTTCAAGTAGATAATATTAACACATAGACTTCGATGAATTCCATGATAGAACCCATGTTGGCATAAAAGGAATCTGCATGAGGGATGAAAAATCATGTTCTATTAAGCAAAATTATTAGTTTGAGCATTGCAACTACTTTTAAGATAAATTTAATTTTTTATAGATTAATATCCAATACTGCCTATGTAAAGCTTTACATAAGTGAGGCTTGGCAGGAACTAACAATAACCACCTTATAATGGAGTACACCTCCAAAGTTTCTTGGGTTTTGAAACTAACTTGAATAAAGTGTAGTATTTTATAAGGGATAAGTTATTTAACATGATCAATAAAATGTATGAGAATATTGGTTATTGATTCTTTCTTTTGGTTTTAGTACAAGGGGCGCCTATAGTACCACCTGGCTGCAAACGTGTTCGTAGCAAGACATATAGGACAAATTTCTGCCACAGATATAGCAAATGCAATCGTGCATGCATTTCTGAAGGTTACAAAAGTGGACGCTGCGTCGAGTTCTTTTTCCTTGGGTGGTGCTTTTGTGTCAAGTGCTAAAAGTATTGTAATGGAGTCATCTACTCACACCATTTGTTTACTATGTTTTTATTATTGTTGAAGTGGTTTGTGGTTGATTTTTGTAGCTTGCTTTCCTAATAAGGATGTCTGTCTTTAATAAATGTTTTAACTTCAATTTTTAAACTATCAGAAATCACTCAGTCCCTGGATATGAGTCCAACTTTTCATATGTTTTATGTCATAAAATAGGTACTGAATAAGCTATTTCATCTAGCTCTAACACCAAGTACCAGGTTTATTGTAATTGAAGCATATTATAATTATTGGCATGCCTATATCAACATGATCGGAATCTATTGATGGATAGTGTATGGGTTTATCATAAAATGTTTCACCAACGATTGGTGGAGCAGGTGGAACCAAAACTGTAGGAGGTGCCCCCTTTGACTGAATAATAATTGGTCAGACTAGCTATTAGTAGGCAGTGACGTGCCATTGTCTTGTCCAAGTCAGGAGCAACCCATTTTGGAGGTGCTCGTGCATTCATCTTTGAAGGCGCAACAATATCTAGTAGACCTCATCATTATGAATAACGTTATTTATCATGTCCTCGATCCAAAATTAGAGTTAAAGGATCATGACAACCACCGTATACACATAGAATTTTTTTGATAAGAATGCAAGGCTTTCTATCATGATATCATAAACAGACAATGAAAAAAAAAATATCGAATGATTAATGTTTAAATTTTAATTCAAATAACTGAATCAAAACTCAACGTCAAGAAAATGAAAATAAATATTTGATGCGGTCAATATTAAACAAGGTCTTACGTCAATTCTAATAAATTCTATATCAAATAAAATACTCTAAAACTCCATCTTTAGTTATACTCCCATAACAAGATCCTGCATTAAGCTAGTTTTCTGAATTTATGAAAAAAATAAGAAATTTGATTAAGTTAAACAGCCCAGTAAGTAATGAATACCTTTAATTAAATAAATCAAACAATAATTATATATATAAATTTACCAAAATAACATAATAAATATGTCAATTCAAAAATTCAGATCTTGATGTATCGTATTATCAAATATTCGTACATAGAATTTTAATTCATCACAAAGACAGCTTATGTTTATAATCTCAAATTCTTCAAATTAATTATCAAGTTCATCTTATCAACTATGAGTTATGACCATATTTTCTCAATGATAGAGTTATGACACCACATATTATCTTGCAATGGGCTGCAAGTCATTTTGTAGTATATTGTGTTCATCTAATAGCAAAGTCCATAGGAACCGCGAATCTACTGGCGATACATCACATATCTACTTACGATATAAATCATCAAGACAAATCAATTGTCAATATATTAGCCTCCACTAGCAGGACCTAAATTGATAATTCATATTATGTAGCGTCTGAGATTTCACACAATAAAATTTCTAAAATCCAGTATTCCCACAAGAGTTGGCTAGATGATAGCATTCGAGATTTCTGATTAGTCAATCAAGGTCACTAGAGAAAACTTCTTTTTTTTTAAGATCTAAAAATCCTAATAGAAAGAAAAATAAGAGAGAGAAAAGATATGGAGAGGAAATAAAGAGAGAGTATGGAAGAGGGAGAAAAGAGAGAATAACAATTTTTTCTTTCTTTTCTTTTTCTTCATTTGTTTAGGCAAAATAAGAGATCTTTTTTTTTAACCCCCGATCTCCCCTGACTTAAAGGGAGTCTTATCGAGAAAAGATGGCCTAGGTGCAGCCCACAACGATGCAGCTATGGGTGAATGAATAGTGCCCTGCAAACTAATCACACGGATCATAGATGGGACTTTTCTGTTTTATCTTCCTACTCATATACATAACATTGATTATATATTATTAATAAGAGGCACTATGTTTCATCATGTGGGGTATCTTATTATCTCATTCATTACATACTACAAGAAATTATGGAATCTCTAGCATTCCAAAATGCTGGCAAAAATTTTAAAAAAAAATTGCCCATCATATCTCTCATATTTTTAAAAATTTCTAGATAAGTGTGGGCAAATGTGATGTGGGGGATTGTATTCCCATATATCCCTACATTGTGATGTGGGGGATTGTATTCCCACATATCCCTGCATTTGTAAAATATGGGGGATTAATGTGATGTTCTGATTGTACCCCTACATCTATAAAATATGGGGATTTTGTTCTTTTGATGGTATTTTGTTGTTAGATGTATGTCCTATAAGCCAATATAACTGACACATTATAATAAATTTATAACATAATTTTATACTTAATATATTGATATGATCAATAAAAGGTTAAGTTTATATTTCATTCAAGTGTGATGTATCTTTGAATCATCCATGAAATTAATTTTCGATACATATTCTCAAAGTGTTGAGAATTAGAGACATATATTTAATTCTTAAATGCTATCGATCATAGGATCATCATGACGATGATGATCGATCCAGATAGACTGGTGCACGAATTGCTTCCTTTGGAATAGATAGATCTCTAGTCTATAGTGTAGAGATATTGGACGACAAGTGCGGATAGTTGTTAGAGAATAACTAGTACTGAACGTGACCATACGAGAGATCACTTGATTTGCTATTTATTCATCAATGATTGTCTCAATGTTGTTGTTGTGTGACTGGTCTTTTGACCTATGATGGCACTACTACTCGCAGTGAGATTGCTGGAGTTTGATTGACACATAAACATGGATCTCAATGAGCCTTTGTAGAGGATGTTGATGACAGTTGGTCTACTGTAGGAGTTGGGATCTATCGATCTTGATAGAGAAGAGTAGTCCTATGAGATTTGAGAGACTAAATTCGAAAGTCTGTGGCCACGGTAGTGTGATTGATGAAAAATAATTTCTATAGAAGTCATAATTGGACTTGAGCTGATCGAATCTTTCATATGACTGATGTTAAGATTTGATGATTTATCTATGATCTGCCATCTAGTCGGGACTCACGATAGAGAGACTGAATCACACATTAACTACACCTAGAGATTCATTTCAGTTCTACTGAGTTGTCACTACATACTACTAGATGTCACTGATGGATTGTGAGAGCTCACTAGGATTGCTCTAGATCAACAATCCTTGATGAGTTAGACTGAAATTATTTCGACCCATTGAAAAAAGTTTCAATGATACTTTGATGGAGATCATTATATATCTCACTATCAGATAGAATTGAATCTATGGGATCATACAATAAAGAAATTAGGTCTGAAATAAGTAATTGAGCTTATGAAGTATCAATTGGATTTAGAAAAACCCGATTGGGTTTAAGATAACCTTGCTAGCACATGGTTGGATCCAATTTTCTCTTTACGTTTGGATTTCTTATTTGATAAAATAATTTAAACTTAAGTATCTACTAATAACCTAAATGAATTAGATTTATTAGACTCCAGTTATTGGGTGTCTAAGATTTTGGATCATATGAATTAAGGGTGCAAGATCCTAATTAATTTTCTTGATAGTTATTCTTGGGTGCCATTTTGATTTGATCAAGTTGGGTGTATCCCATGATTAGAGGGCTTTTTGATCTTATATGGGGCATCCCTTGGGTGCATTTTGAGGTATGTTTATGTGGATGCAAGGGCTCCAAGAGTTGGCATCTAAAAGGATTCTTAATAGAAGTTGAATAACTTAAGTTATTAAGAAACCTAATGTAAGTAAGACTTGTATTATGTGATTGAATAGAATTCAATCCTTATATCTATTTAAAAGGACCTCCCCTAAGGTCCCTAGAGCAATCAAAATCAGCACCCCATGCCTCTCTTAGAACCCCCCATGCGCTCTCTTCCTCTCTCCCTCTCTTCTCCTTGGGACATCCCACATGTCCTCCCTTGTTGGGCATCCCACTTCTCCTCCACACCAAGGCTGTTGGGCATCCTCTTTGCTGCTAGTTCTTGGTGTTTGATAGTAGCACAAAGTAAGAGAGAAAGATAAGAGAAGAAGAAGATCAAGGAAAGAGATCAAAAGTTGATTGCAATCCAGGCTTCGTTTAGATTCAGTAGGCTGAATTTTTTTAGAAAAAAAATTCAACTTAAAGAGGACTGTTCCAAGCTGATCCTGAGTGGATACCCATAGAGGTCAAATAATTCTATAGCTAGAAGAAAATCTCTTCTCTTTCAGATCCAGATTTGAAAAAAGATATTGCGAAACAGGTACACGATTTGATCACAATCTGAATTTTAGCATATATACAATTTTAGCATAAGAACTAGATCCTTATGGTTTTATATTTTTATGCATGCATGATTCATATTAAAAATATTTTAATCTAATATTTTATTATAGTATTTAGAAAATAAAATTTTGAAACACATATGCATGTCCCAAACCTTAAATTATAACAGTAGTATCAAAGCCACGAGTTTCATATGCTGAAAATTGACATATATATTTTGAAAAAGATTTCAAAATCTAATTTTTTTTTGATACATGAAATATATAGATAAATTTTTAAATTTAAAATTTAATTTTAAGTTTAATTTTAAAATATATAGTTGATATGTGAAAGCATGTATAGATCTGAATTTTGATCTAGAATGGTTTCTAGTGCATATTCACATGATATGTAGATGCATGCATAAACTTGAAATTTTATATGACCCAATTCATGATTCATGTATGAGATACATGATTGTATGTTTAGGTTATAAAATTACTTTTAATATGATTCATGATTAGTATATGAGATATATGATATCATGTTGTAGATCTGAATTTTATTTAAATTTGAATTTTACATGCATATATGAGATATATGTTTGTATGTTAAATCTAAAAATTATTTTTATAATTTAAAATTTATTTTTATATAAAAAATTTAGATCTAAAATTTGATTTTAAAATCTGAAATTAATGTTTGTGCATGAGAGTTTTGGTCATGAAAAAATCAAAATTAGATCATGTAATAGGATTGCATCTAAGATTTTTGATTTGAGTCATATGGATCTAATTCGATTAAGTAATTGATTGAACCGAATCAAGTATTGATTAAGATTAGATCAATTAAGTTAAATGATCATACAATTATTATTGATTGAATCGATTGAGTCTCAAATATAAAATCGATTAACCTAAAGACCTAATTTGGCTCGATGGTTTGAGCCTAATTCGCTTGAGCTAACCTATTTGAACTAATTGACCTATTGCTGTCTCAGGCAAGTAATTGAGATGTGGTTATTTAATTAGTTCTGTTCGCTTACCTAGTCAATTTATTGGTGTCTAAGGAAAGCAATGGAGGGATCCCATCGATCTCCACTTACCTGATCAATTTAGAAGATTGGATCTTGAATAAGGTTACTTAGCGATTTGGTTTAGGCCATACCAATTAGATCGATCATATGATGACTAATTAGATGAGACCTAAACCTAAACCTCCCCACAAGTATTAAGTTCATAGGTCTTCCACTATTGTAGATGTGTGGGTGTGCACTGACGTTGATTGTTCTCGGCTGGTCATAGTGGTTCAGTTGCATCGAAAATACGCAACCACTCTATTAGCAAAGAGTTGCTCCAGGGTAAAGATGGGGTTGGGCCCAATAACTATTAGGTGAGGGACTCAATGACGACCTTGCACCTACTTGTGAACGGTGAGTCAGACTTAACTAAGGAGTGTGGGTAATAACTGTTAGGTGAGCCCATATGATTTAGAGATCAAGTCGCTGCAACATGCTTAAAGAAGCATCTAGGCAAAAGGTTACCTACGCATCAATGTATATATTATCAAAAATTATTAGGTGAGGTGCATGACATCGGTGGGACCGTAGCATCCACTAAGAATCTTTTATCGTGTTAGATTTTTCATTTTCTATCTGAAAAGTGGAGGGATCCAAAAAATTAGTAGGAGTCATTGTTTACATCTTAAAGTCCTTAGAAGTAAATATAACATTAAGTACAAAAGTCTAACTTGAATCTCTACTCTCATAGTTAAACAATATCAGCCTCAAATCCTCTAGCCCGCATCTTTGAAACTTATCATTTGATCATTATAAATTACAAAGACTGGTTCAGAAATCTCAAGATTATCCTGACCTCAGAAAAACTAGATCATGTACTTGACTAAAAATTTATAGTATTACCAAACTGTCCTACTGCTAAGCAAAAGGCTGCTTTTGAGAAGTGGATGGATGAAGACAGTCGGGTCAAGTGCTATGTGCTGGCATCTATGTCAAATGAGTTGTAAAGCTAGCATGAGCATATGCCCACTATAAGATGATAAGTGACATATTTTTATATTTATTGAAGATATTTTTGATAATTTATGGTGTTAACATCTTCTTAAAAATCTAATTTTATTAATAAATTAATTTTTTTTATAAAAATAAATAATTTAAAAAAATATAAAATTAGAGTATATTTATAAAAAATAGATATTAATTTAATTGAATAATTTAAGCACCAAAATAATAAAAAAATTTTGAAAAATTTAATGCATATTTTTTTTAATTTTTCAAATGAAAATCAGAGTAAAAATCGAGCCAAAATATGCTTAAAAATAATTTTTATTACCTCCGGTGCATGGTGGATCGGTTAGTCGATCCACGAAATCAGGGCATGATCCATAGGAACAGTCATGCGGTCTACAGGCACGGTTCACAATAGGCGAAAGATTCTGAGCGCGATCTAACAGCTGACATTCATCCCGATCCAGATCTAACGATCCACGTTTGCTACTGGTTTATAAGAGGAGATTTTATGTGATCTGATGGCCAAAAACTCATCTATCATCAGATCCAACGGTCCAGATGCATTGCCGACTTTGAATAGGACTCTTCTGTGCGATCCGACAGTCCAAAAGCAGTCTATCATGCGATCAAACGGTTGAAGATGCTCTCGATTGTGTTAAGAAAATCTTTTGCATGATCGGACAGCTATTATTGAATCTGACTTTGATGAGGATTAAAATAGTGGATTTTGGGCAGATCTGGGTGGTCCAAGCTCTATCTGATGGCCAAAAAAATTTTTAAGTATTTAATACATTTTCTAAGAGTTTTAGGACTCCTTTTCCTATAAAAAAATATGAAAAAATTATCTATAAATAGGAGATCCAAGAATAAGTGTAGAGATGAGAAAAAATTAGAAAAAAAGCAAGAAAAAATAAAAAAAAAAATCAAAGAGTTTTAGGGATCAAATATTGGGAGATTATGGAGCAAGAGAGCTTGATGTGTGGCTAAATCCCTTCAAATCCAAGAATACGATGAAGCCTGTAAATGAATTTTTATTTTTTTTTATATTTAATTTTTATGCAATAAAATTATACTTTTATTTCATATCTTTTTATTTTCTTTTAAGGTATTGATCCAGCCTACACGATCTATACCCTCTATTGATGTGCCGTGATCTCTGGATACGGTACGTGCTTTGGAGAGATAGATCGTAGTATGTGAGATTAAAGCTTAGATCTTGTAATTAAATTTAGATAGTTTATACTCCAACAAGACGAGCTGTGATCTACTGATATAGTCTGTATCTCTACGAGATAAGCTATGCTAATATCTTAATCACAAGAATTAATATTGCAACATAAGAAAAAAAAAATAAATCTAATTTGCATGGTGGATTCGACATTCCTAGGTTATTTCTTTGAATTATTTTTTTCTTAAATTAATTTATACTTTTAATTTAATTCTTATGATTCTATTTCTTTTTAATCCTTCTACAATCAATTCTCTTTTATTTCTTCTTTAAAAAAAATGATCTCTACTCACCCTATCTATATAGTTTGAGTTGATTTTTATTCTTGATCACCTACGACAGCGATCAAATTTTGATGCCGTTGTCAGAGATCTAGGCATGATTATTTAAAAAAAAAAAGTCTTAGTTTTTTTCTAACTTGCTTAGTTCCTTAGTCAAACTTACTTTCTTAAAAAAAAATCTCTACATTGACACCTCTTAATCTACTTAAAAAATTAGATACTTAATCACAAAATCTAAAAAATAAAATAAATCAATTTACTCTTAACGAACTATCAAATCTGGTCACCTTTTCTTTTTGCATTGCATAATTTCATAAAACATCTTAAGGGAACAAACCTTAAACAAGATAACGTAGGAATTTCATCACCCTTCCATAGCCCAAAAATGATCATTCTGCATATTGCATTGATCTAAATCTTAACTTAAAATCAATTAGATATTTGCCCCTAAGGACTTTCAAGCTCAATAAGATAAGAGATCCTAAGAGTAAGACCGGGTTAGGGTTAGTCAGTTTGACTGGTGTCTAGGAAAGTGGTTCAGGGACTACGTCTTGAAGGAAGGTGGTTATGTAATTAGTTTCGTTCACTTACCTGACCAACTTAGTTGGTGTCTAAAGAAAGCAATGGGCGGACCCTGACCAACCTTACACTTATCTAACCAGTTGAGTGGCTAGTTTTTTATCTGGAGTGCTCAAAAGCAATCTTGGTAGTTAGGAGCTGTCTAGATTTAGGGTTATCCTTAGCTAGGATTAATTGCATAATGTGATTACTAACCTACAAACTTTAACCCTAATTAAAACACTCTTCTCTAACGTCTCTAGATTTAGGACTCCTTAGGACTCTCATCTCTAAAACTCTTCTTCTTCTCCTCTTATTCTCTCATATATTAAAATTAAAAAAATTAAAAAATTAAAAAATTAAAAAAAAAATTACTGGGACAAAATGAAAATTGCCAGACACAATCTAAAACCTACAAGCCTATAAGGTTACTGAGGAAGAAATGGATTCCAATAGACAACCTAGAACTCTGCTGGACCTGTGTTATTCGATTAGCTTTATCCAACCGTCTAGAATTAGATCCTCGACTAATAATTTTATAATTGATTCTCAAATGATTAACATGCATCCTACATTCACTGAAATTGAAAATGCATACATTTATTCAAAGGAGTTTAAAGATACTAGAGTTGTAACTTTGACCAATAGAATTGAAGTCTTAGAATTCAAAAGATATATCTAATTTAATCAAGTGCTAGCACCCATGTGCATTGGATGTGATGCAGTAGATCACATTATGGAGGAGTGTCCTTATTTGATGAACCCAACCCAAACTGAGCTCATACAGGAGAGTGCATTCAATGAAAGTTACATAAATGAACCTTATGCACCAATCTTTAACTCAGGGTCCGAAAGTCATCCCAATTTCATATGGTCACAAGATACCACATTAGGAGCCCATAATTTTTATCAACTCTATCTATGGCCCAACCAAATACTGAATGATCAACCAGGTTTAGATCTTAAGAAAGGAGTCAACACATTAGAGAAGAGTCTAGATATCTTAGTGCAATCAACCTCAAACATTAAAAATACCCTCAATAATTTCATGCAAACTACTGACTAATTAATTAAACAATTGGGCTAATCAACTATAGCGGTTAGTAAACTAGAAGAGGATAAATTATCAAGCCAACTAGAGGATGACCCTAGAGCTCAGAATGGTCTAGAACTTAAAGACCAGTTCAATCAGTTGAGAACATTCAGGTCTGAGGAAGTAGAGGAGATACCCAAAGTTGATAATAATGAGAAATCCACACCTAGTGACCATTACACTCAGCTAAACCCAAAATTAATTATTGAACCCCTTATGACATTGATTGAACCTCTGCTTAAAAAAAAAGATGCAACAATAGGAGATCTAGAAATACTTCTTCAGCACATCGAGTATATAGATCTAGATCTCTTAAATTTCCAACTAGTACTTAAGTTATATCTAGATCTAAATATAAAGAAAGAATTGTTAGTTATCAGGAGAATGAGTCATATAATAGTCTCAAGTAGAAAATATCTTGAGGAAGAGCCTGAATCACATAGAGAATTACAGACTCATGTTAAGATTCAGACAGGAATAGGATAGACACTCTTTTAGCATCTGACTGAAGACGTTAAACTTAGCACTTTTTGGGAGGCAACCCAAATTTTTTTTTCTAAATGATCTTCATTTTTTTTAGGAATAAAGGATCGCTCTGAATGGAAGAACCTGTCAATAATTTGGTCTAGCTGAAGATAATAAACTTAGTACTTTTTGAGAGGCAACCCAGTTCCAGCTTTTGCTTTTACTTTCTTTTGTATTTTGTTTAGGTTAATCGATTCTTGCTTTGTGGAGATTTGAAGATAATATTGGCTAAGTTGGAAGGAGAACTAATTTTGAAAAGACTTCTGGATCAGGTGACATCTCTCCTTTTCTTTCTCTTTTTATGTCCCCTTTATTTTTTTTACTTCATTGAGGACAATGTTGATTAAGTTGGAGGGAAAAAATAATAAAATTTTTTGAATTTCTTAAGTCCTCAAGTAAGTTAGTATTTAGTATTTAAACACCTGATTACACTTAAGAATCGAGTTAAACTAAGCATTTTAAAAGAAAATTGATGTATAAATTAGAGAGTTTGTGAGATATTGAGGGATCAAGTATTAAAAAAACTCAATAAAGAGTTAAGAACTTAAATAATTTTCTTTGAGTATTTCTAAAATTTCCTACCAACATCGAAGAAGAGTTTACTTCTTATAAGCTTGTGTACAATAACTATATATTTTTTCATATATTTAATATTAAAAAAAAAAGAGTTTTCAAGTACTTCATGCTGAGTAATCGGGCCTCTTTGTCTAAGCAAGCATTGAGTTTTACGTCAAAAGGTATAAAGGGTAAAGAAGCTTTATTGTAAAGCTAGTTTTAACTCGTAGTCTGTTTGATTCGAGCAAGTAGGTTCGAGGGGTATTCTATATCTAGTACCCTAAAGTCATCTGGTTTGGGAGTCATTGGCTGAAAACTCGCTACATGGGTCAAACAGAAAGCTTAAGGGGTTAAGACACTCAATAACAGTACAATGTTAAAAAAAAAAATCAATAAATGAAGGATGGAAGTAACAATATACTTATCCATATGATGTTAATGATTTAGAGATAAAAGTAGAAATAATTTAGAAAAAGTTCAGAGAATATTTAGTGATCTTAGCTTAACTCCTACATTGATTAGTATTAATACTTCAATGACATATCTCATTCACGCTCTACTGAACATCAGTGGCTATTTTGAAAATTATTTGATGAAATTCAAAATTTTAAGTTAAAAAATATTTAATTCTAAATTCTTTCTTTTCTCAAAGACGAGCAAAGTTTAAGTTGGGAGGTGTGATAAATGGTATATTTTTATACTTATTAAAAGTATTTTTGATAATTTATGTTGGAACCAGATCTAGGGTTTCAGGGTTAGATCTTGAAACTTTTTCAAGATCATACAGCGGAAGACTAAAATAAATTAAAATTTATTTTTTAAAACCAGAGAATCCCTAGATCTAAGATCCTATTACATGATTATTACATAGCATTAAATCAAAAATTAAAATATATAAATATAGCATAAACTACATGTTGATCATATCAACATGTTTCTATACTCATCTAATGTATGTATTAAACAATAGATCAGATCTATTACCTTGCAAGTTAGATGCTCTAACCTCGCTGATCCGGGCTTAAAGATGATGTTGCAAGCCGCACACGCGTCCGGCCTCTAGGAGTCGTCCACACGAGCCCACGAATCTCGATCAGAAGTCCTACTTTAGGAAATCAGCACAGTATGCTAGTACTGCGCTGATCCTTCTTTGATGGTTGATCAGGTGCCTCCTTCTTCTTGATTTAGACTCTTCCAAAGATAGAAAGTAAAAGGAGGAGTTTCAGATCTGAGATGCTCTCAGAAAACTTAAGATGGAGGGAGGAAAGATATGAAAACAAAAAACCCTAGAAGAAGACCCTCTTCTTCTTCACATTTTTCTCTCTAGACACCCTAACTTGCATCTTTTATATCTCCACGACCCAAAGGTATTTATCTCTAATTTTTGGATGATACAAAGGTCTCTCAAATCTCTATCTTCTCCTAAAATTTCATAAAGAAACTCATTTTATACAGAGAGATATGATAGAGTCCTTGTCTAGGTCAAATACCTAGTCAAGGCTTATCCAAACATAGCAAGTTAAGGGGCGCCCAACTCTTGAGCACCTCCTCCATATTTTCATGCATGGATCATCAGAAAAGGGTACACAATGTGTACCCTAAAAGCCATAAAAATTCCAAAAAAGATTTGGATAAATTTGGTGCAAAGTTGAAAGAGTTTTGGATTTCTAAAACTCTATCTCATAGAATTCGAAATCCAAACTTATTCCTTTTTATTTGATCCAAATCACCTTTCATGTAAGAAAGAAGAGAGGAGACCTTTTGTGAATGTGGGAGAGACCTGGGAGAGGGCTTTTGTCGCACAAAATAAGTGGAGATTGGCATTGAATAAGAGAGAGGGCGTGGGGAAGGCTTATGTGGCGCAAGGTGGAATCCTAGTCTTATTAGGATTCTATCTTATGACTTGTTTTAATTTGGTTTTTCAAACCAAATCAAACCAAAATTAGATCAACCTAATTAAAATAGATCTTAACCTAATTAAGAACCTAATTTAATCAGATTAAATTAGATTTAAATCTGATTTAATTTTCTAATCAAATTAGAAATTAGATTGATCCAAGTCCTAGTTGAACTAGGACTAGTTTTTTCTTGCACTTGGCTTATCCAATAAACCATTTAGACTTGATCCAATCAAGTTCAAAATAAATCTAATTAAATTATATTTAATTAAACTTAATCTCAGTCCATTGGCTTAATCAAATTAAGCCAATTAGCAATCGAATTGCTAATCGATCCTCCTGCAATACTTGCACTGGGTTAAATGTCAATCGTATTGATCATTTAACCCTAGAACGATTCTTAATCGTTGATCAACCATCCGATCGGATCATGAACTCTAATGTGTGTGACCTCATAGGTCCGAACCTAAGTCTGTATCACAGGAACAAATTTTTGTACCAATCGAAGTGACCATCTAGCAATGGTACCCGACGACCGGATAGGTCGAATGTGTAGAACAACATCCTTAGAACCCATGCGGATATAGTTTTCATATAATTCATCTCCTTGACCAAAATGATCATAGGACACCCCAGAGTTCAACTGTCAACTATGATCAGGTTGTCCACATTGTATTTCAAAATATCAAATCCATCTGATGGATTACCCTAGCCAAGATTTTGCTAAATTAAAATACAGCGACTCATTCTTCTCCAACTCTTGGAGTGGTCAATCCCATCTCGATCACACTCTGACTTTGCAAGTACTTGACTGTGCCCAGAAGCCTTCTGTCCCTGAATTAGAAATTCAGTTAGTCCAGTACCAAAGCACAGTGAGTTGCTTGCAAGTCACTGAGGCGATCTCAGGTCTAAGGGACACTTATACCTATATCCCATCAGAGACATTCTCGACAGCAGAATACTCTGGAGTTGGTCATGTTCAATGATGATGTACCCTTATATCTCACCTGTATACCATACCAGTGCTCCACACTCCTTGGTTAAGAGGACAACCAACCCATATGGCCTACAGCGACCTATGCTTGATAGAAGCTGTCGTCCTTATTAACAGCCTATCATTTGATCGTGAATAGTTTTAAGGACTAATCGATAAATCCTCTCTTTATCGAATCTAAATAGTCCTAAGGACTTCATCATAACAATGGAGTTCATTAGAAGATGAAAGCTTATGATGAAAATGTCAAATATATTTTATTTATTAACAAATCAATTACAATACTTGGTTGCTCAACCGTCAACAGCTTGACGATTGGCTTTTTGGGACACATTTCCCAATAACTCCCACTTGTCCTAAAGCCACTCGGCATAGTATCTAATACCCATCTTTAACTTGTGGTTGTCGAACTCCTTTATCGCCAGGGCTTTAGTGAAGGGGTCGGCTAGGTTCTCCTTTTCGTCGATCTTCTGAAGGTCGACGTCACCTCGATCCACGATCTGTCGGATCAGGTGGAAGCGATGCAAGATGTGCTTCATTCGCTGATGTGCTTTGGGTTCCTTCGCCTGAGCTATGGCACCAGTGCTGTCGTAGTAGAGCAGGATTGGACCATCGAGGGAGGGTGCTACTCCGAGCTCGTTGATGAATTTTCTCAGCCACACAGCTTCCTTCGCGGCATTCGATGCTGCGATGTACTCTACTTCACAAATAGAGTCTGTCACAGTATGCTGCTTGGAACTCTTCCAGCAGATGGCTCCACATTCAGAGTAAAGATATAACCCGACACGCTCCTGCTGTCATCATGGTCAGATTGGAAGCTGGAGTCTGTGAACCCCACAAGTTTCAGATCTGACTCTCCATAAACCAACCATTGATCCTTAGTATTTCTCAAATACTTAAGGATGGCTTTAACCACTTTCCAGTGATTTTCTCCAGGATCAGATTGGTATCTACTCACTACTCCTAGTGAGTATGCCACATCTGGTCTTGTACATGTCATGACGTACATGATAGATCCCACGGCTGAAGCATATGGGACTCTACTCATACGCTCTCTCTCTTCAAGAGTTGTCGGACAATCCTTCTTAGAGAGAGAAATTCCATGGCCTATCAGTAGATAGCCCTTCTTGAAATTCTCCATGCTGAAACTCTTCAGCACAGTGTCTATGTACATGGACTGGGATAACCCAAGCATCCTTTTAGATCTATCCCTATAGATCTTCATCCCTAGAATGTAGGATGCTTCACCCAAGTCCTTCATGGAGAACTGTGTTGACAACCAAACTTTTATTCCCTGTAGTGCGGGGATGTCATTCCCAATTAAGAGAATGTCATCCACGTACAAGACTAGGAATACCACAACTGGACCATTTGCCCATTTATAAATGCAGGGCTCATCTCCATTCTTAATGAAGCCATACGTTTTGATCACCTTATCAAAATGCATGTTCCAACTTCGAGAAGCTTGCTTCAATCCATAAATGGATCTCTGAAGCTTGCACACCTTGGACTCATCTGTGGATGTAAACCCCTCATGTTGTATCATATACACCTCTTTGGTCAGCTCTCCATTCAGGAAAGCTGTCTTTACATCCATCTGCCAGATCTCATAATCCAGATGGGCAGCTATTGCAAGCATTATCCGAATAGATTTGAGCATTGCCACAGGAGAAAAATCTCATCATAGTCAATACCATAACGTTGACGATACCCCTTGGCGACCAGATGGGCTTTATAGGTCTCCACCTTTCCGTCTGCGCCCCTCTTCCTTTTGAAGACCCATTTACACCCAATGGGTTTAACCCCTTCAGGTGGGTCAACCAATGTCCATACATCGTTGACCTTCATGGACTCCATTTTGAATTTCATGGCTTCAAGCCATTTCTCGGAATCAGGTCTCTGCATTGCATCCATATAGGTGATCGGATCTTCATTATTCTCATCAAGTTCGATGGGATCACCATTCCGAACCAAGAAATTATAGTATCTGTCCGACTGACGCGGTACTCTACCAGATCGCCTTAATGGTGCAGTTACATTGGACTCCGGATATGATCTAATCATATCCGACTCAGGTTCAGCTATTGGTGTCGGTCCTTCTACCTGTTGAACTTCATCAAGTTCAACCTTAGAGGCAACGGTTCCTTCACCAAGGAACTCCTTTTCTAAAAAGATTGCCTTAAGGCTGACGAACACCTTTTGTTCATCAGCATGGTAGAAAAAATATCCTTTTGTCTCTTTGGGGTACCCTATGAATGAGCATTTGTCAGACCTAGGTCCAAGTTTATCTGTGACTAATCGTTTGACATAGGTCGGGCACCTCCAGACCCTAAGGTGTGAAAGTGCTGGCTTACGTCCCGTCCATATCTCATATGGAGTCTTAATTACGGACTTACTTGAAACCCTATTTAATAGATAACTGGCCGATTCGAGTGCATATCCCCAGAAGGATATCGGCAAGCTAGCAAAACCCATCATGGATCGGACCATGTCTAACAAAGTCCGATTCCTCCTTTCAGACACACCATTATGCTGTGGTGTTCCTGGAAGAGTCCATTAGAAGAGAATCCCATTCTCTCCTAGATATGTGAGAAACTCACTAGAAAGGTATTCTCCTCGATCAGATCGAAGAGTTTTAATACTCTTTCCAGTTTGTTTTTCTACTTCACTTCGGAATCATTTGAACATTTCAAATGAATCCGACTTATGTTTCATCAGATAGACATATCCATATCAGGATAGGTCATCCGTGAAAGTTATGAAGTAGAAATATCCACCTCTAGCACTGGTGCTCATGGGCCCGCATACATCAGTATGTACTAGGCCCAAGAGCTCAGTAGCTCTCTCACCTTTTCCAGTAAAAGGTGACTTGGTCATTTTACCAAGAAGACAGGGCTCACAGGTTAGAAGTGATTCACAATCACTGACTTCGAGGATTCCCTCTTGAGTCAACCTGTTTATTCTGTTCTTGTTTATATGACCTAGCCTATAGCGCCAAAAGTAGATATCTGACACACTATCTAATCTAGGGTGCTTGCCAGTAGAATAGACTCTTATCAGGTTTGATCTTTTTGGTCTGGCTCTGCACAGATGTCTCAGCCTGAACTTGCACCTTCTTGACTTTCTTCTTCTTGTTCTTCTTCCCTTTCTCAAAGGGTCGAGAACCAGAAGACGATCCTCCCACTAAGTTCACCGACTCCTTGAGGAGTTGGTGATCCTTCTCAAAGTTCTGAAGCAACCTCAGTAACCTATGGTAGTTTACTTCAGGCTTTATCATTCTATAATGAGTGAGGAATGGGAGATAAGATTTGGGCAGCGAGTTCAGTATTGCATCTTTCCCAAGCTGCTCATGCAAGGAAAAGCCGAGCTTGCTCAATCGTTCCATCAGCTCGATCATGTACAATACATGATCAGTGAAGAGGCACCATCCCGCATTTTGGCGTTGAAGATGGCACAACTAGTCTTGTGCCTCTTCACGTCATCGGGTGTGCCAAAGGCATCCTTCAACACTTGAAGCATGTCTTTTGGCTGAACCGTTTCGAATCTGCGACTGAACTCGTCGCTCATAATAGCCAGCATGATACAGCGCACCGTGGTCCGATCACTGAGCCACTTCTGGTAAGTGTCTCTGACTGTTTCACGTGCATTGGCAGTTGGCTCCTCAAGTGCAGGATCCATTATCACATATAGGATCCGTTTATGCTCCAGGACTATCTTCAACTTTCGGTATCAGCTACCGAAGTTGGATCCCACCAACTTATCATTGTCCAACAATGATCGGAGCGATAGGGAAGTGGCCATATTTGTACAAAGGAGAACCATAACCTAATTAGTAATTGATTCATTAAACCTAAAGATTTGGACTTTAATCAAAAGATTTCTCCCATTATTTTATTCGAATTGGTAGCCTCTACCTCCAACTCGAGGAATTACCCTAATTTCTTAGCGGGTACTAGAATCCACTTAGACTGCACACAAGCCCAACTTTGGTTGGTCAACCCATGTACATCTAAGGATAGGTTCATAACCAATTGTTTCTCTAAATAATTTCTAGTAATTTTAATTTTACTCCAGAAACCTAATCAGTAGGCTTTGGCCTCCACTGTAAGGATCCGGTTAGGTCCAACCATTAACATGATCATACTTGGTGTATCTAACCAACGAATGATTAAGCCCAACTTTGGTTGGCTCACCTAACCACCATTAGAGAGATACTTCCAAGTCGTCATATGATGAGTGATAATTCCATTAGTCAACAAGCACCAGGCCTTTGGGTCTGCAATGATTATTGAGTTAATGGACTCATTATCAAACACCTTAATGGGAGGCTATGACTCAGTTATCTCCATAACTTTATCATTTTAAGGACCTAATAATTTTAGAGGATTTAAATAATTTAGAGGATGAGGTCAGATGAACCAGCTTATCATGATCCTCCCACTGGCTTCACCAAGTCAGCTTAAGAGAGACCATTAAAAAGGCTGGTCTAGGAGCACCTAAATCAGTCACACTGATTTACCTAGCTGACATGGGTCAGCTCGAATAGTCAAGTGATCCGATCAAAACATAATTTCACCAAGAGGCCAGGTAAGTTCGATCAGTGGGAGGGTCTGCCAAAGCTTGCCTTAGACACCATCAGAAATGGCCAAATAAGCGGGCTCCCAATTAAAAACCACCGGTCTGGTTTACCTAAGACACCAACTGGTTTAATTAGTTTCGATTAGATCAACCTAACAGTTCGTGCTAGACCGCTTAGCCAAGAATCAAGTCCATTTGGTTCTCGTTAAAGACATGGACTTGACCAACTACAACTATTGTAATTGATCTAGAGAATCCTTGACCTAATCTAAGACAATAATTGATTAGATTTAGTCAATTCTCTAATTAAGTCCATCTTTAATCTAACCATAGGTCTAACCCAATTAATGGACCTAATTTCCACTAACCCATTAACCCAATGTGTTATGATTTGTGTCTTAGGTTCTTCAATTCATAATCTTAGAACCTAATCAAACAACTTCTTAATTCTTAATTAAGTTTTGGGCTGAGAGTTGGGTTCGGCTTTTCAAAAAATAATTTTTATATTTATAAAATAATTTTATAATATGATTCTACCAACCATATTGCATGTTTGATTCATAATCAAGATACAAGTGAATTAAACATGAAACTACTTTAGATCTAATCTAAACAGGTTCATGTAATTGAAACAATTTCAACTTTAAACAATTTCTTTGCACAAAAATTATTAACAAAGAGATTTTATTTCAGATTTAAATATCTTTTAAATCTAGTAAATCATAAATTTAATCTAGATCATATCTAATAAATTTATGATTAAAGATAGATCTACACAAACTAGGACAACCTTTGCACTGTAAGGGGTAAACCTTACAGCAGGACAACCTTGCAGTTTGTGATTGATCTAAAATTTTAATTTTAGATTTAATAATCAGATTATAAAATAGATCTAATCTAAGAAATAATCTAAGAATGTATAAATAATCATATAATAAAGAATCTAGGCTCTGATACCAATTGTTGGAACCAGATCTAGGGTTTCAGGGTTAGATCTTGAAATTTTTTCAAGATCATACAGCGGAAGACTAAAATAAATCAAAATTTATTTTCTAAAACTAGAGAATTTCTAGATCTAAGATCCTATTACATGATTATTACATAGCATTAAATCAAAAATTAAAATATATAAATATAGCATAAACTACATGTTGATCATATCAACAGGTTTCTATACACATCTAATGTATGTATTAAACAATAGATCAGATCTATTACCTTGCAAGTTAGATGCTCTAACCTCGCTGATCTGGGATTAAGGATGATGTTGCAAGCCGCACATGCGTCCGGCCTCTAGGAGTCATCCACACGAGCCCACGAATCTCGATCAGAAGTCCTGCTTCAGGAAATCAGCACAGTATGCTAGTATTGTGCTGATCCTTCTTTGATGGTTGATCAGGTGCCTCCTTCTTGATTTAGACTCTTCTAAAGATGGAAAGTAAAAGGAGGAGTTTCAGATCTGAGACGCTCTCAGAAAACTCAAGATGGAGGGAGGAAAGATATAAAAACAAAAAACCTTAGAAGAAGACCCTCTTCTTCTTTACGTTTTTCTCTCTAGACACCCTAACTTGCATCTTTTATATCTCCATGACCCAAAGGTCTTTCTCTCTGATTTTTGGATGATACAAAGGTCTCTCAAATCTCTATCTTCTCCTAAAATTTTACAAAGAAACTCATTTTATACAGAGAGATATGATAGAGTCCTTATCTAGGTCAAATACCTAGTCAAGGCTTATCCAAACATGGCAAGTTAAGGGGCGCCCAACTCTTGAGCACCTCCTCCATATTTTTATGCATGGATCACCAGCAAAGGGTGCACAATGTATACCCTAAAAGCCATAAAAATTTTAAAAAAGATTTGGATAAATTCGGTGCAAAATTGAAAGAGTTTTGAATTTCTAAAACTCTATCTCATAGAATTCGAAATCCAAACTTATTCCTTTTTGATTTGATCCAAATCACCTTCCATGTAAGAAAGAAGAGAAGAGACCTTTTGTGAACATGGGAGAGACCTGGGAGAGGGCTTTTATCGCATAAAATAAGTGGAGATTGGCATTGAATAAGAGAGAGGGCATGGGGAAGGCTTATGTGGCGCAAGGTGGAATCCTAGTCTTACTAGGATTCTATCTTTTGACTTGTTTTAATTTGGTTTTCCAAAACAAATCAAACTAAAATTAGATCAACCTAATTAAAATAGGTCTTAACCCAATTAAAAACCTAATTTAATCAGATTAAATTAGATTTAAATCTAATTTAATTTTCTATTCAAATTAGAAATTAGATTGATCCAAGTCCTAGTTGAACTAGGACTAGTTTTTTCTTGCACTTGGCTTATCCAATAAACCATTTGGACTTGATCCAATCAAGTTTAAAATAAATTTAATTAAATTATATTTAATTAAACTTAATCTCAGCCCATTGATTTAATCAAATTAAGCCAATTAGCAATCGAATTGCTAATCGATCCTCCTGCAATACTTGCACTGGGTTAAATATCAATCGTATTGATCATTTAACCCTAGAACGATTCTTAATCGTTGATCAACCATCCGATCGGATCATGAACTCTAATGTGTGTGACCTCATAGGTCCAAACCTAAGTCGGTAGCACAGGAATAAATTTCTGTACTAATCGAAGTGACCATCTAGCAATGGTACCCGACGATCGGATAGGTCGAATGTGTAGAACAACATCCTTAGAACCCATGCGGATATAGTTTTCATATAATTCATCCCCTTGACCAAAATGATCATAGGATACCCCAGAGTTCAACTGTCAACTCTGATCAGGTTGTCCATATTGTGTTTCAAAATATCAAATCCATCTGATGGATTACCCTGGCCAAGATTTTGCTAAATTGAAATACAGCGACTCATTCTTCTCCAACTCTTGGAGTGGTCAATCCCATCTCGATCACACTCTGACTTTGCAAGTACTTGGCTGTGCCCAGAAGCCTTCCGTCCCTGAATTAGAAATTCAGTTAGTCCAGTACCAAAGCACAGTGAGTTGCTTGCAAGTCACTGAGGCGATCTCAGGTCTAAGGGACACTTATACCTATATCCCATCAAAGACATTCTCGACGGCAGAATATTCTAGAGTTGGTCACGTTCAATGATGATGTACCCTTACATCTCACCTGTATGCCATACCAGTGTCTCCACACTCCTTGGTTAAGAGGACAACCAACCCATATGGCCTACAGCGACCTATGCTTGATAGAAGCTGTCGTCCTTATTAACAGCCTATCATTTGGTCGTGAACAGTTTTAAGGACTAATCAATAAATCTTCTCTTTATCGAATCTAAATAGTCCTAAGGACTTCATCATAACAATGGAGTTCATTAGAAGATGAAAGCTTATGATGAAAATGCCAAATATATTTTATTTATTAACAAATCAATTACAATACTTGGTAGCTCAACCGTCAACAGCTTGACGATTGGCTTTTTGGGATACATTTTCCAACAATTTATAGTGCTAACATCTTCTTAAAAATCTAATTTCATGAATAAATTAATTTTTCTTACAAAAATAAATAATTTTTAAAAAATATAAAATTAGATCATATTTATGAAAAATAGATATTGATTTAATTGAGTAATTTAAGCACTAAAATGATGAAAAATTTTTAAAAAATTTAATGCATATTTTTTTTTAATTTTTCAGATAAAAATCGAGCCAAAATATCCTTAAAAATAATTTTTATTACCTCTGGTGCATGGTGGACCGGCTAGTCGGTCCACAAAATCAGGGTGCAGTCCATAGGAACAGTTACGCGATCTATAGGCATGGTTCACAGCGGCGAAGGATTCTGGGTGCGATCCAACGGCTGACATTCATCCCATCCCAGATCCGACAGTCCACGTTTGCTATCGATTTATAGGAGGAGGTTTTGTGTGATCCGATGGCCGAAAACCCATCCATCATCAGATCCAACAGTCCAAACGTATTGCCAACTTTGAATAGGACTCTTCTGCACAATCCGACGGCCCATAAGCGGTTTATCACATGATCGGATGGCTGAGGATGCTCCCGACTGTGTTAAGGAAACCTTTTGCGTGATCGAATGGCTATTATTGAATCTGACTTTGATGAGGATTAAAATAGTAGATTTTGAGCAGATCTAGGCAGTCCAAGCTCCATCCGACAGTCAAAAAAATTCTTAAGTATTTAATACATTTTCTAAGGGTTTTAGAACTCCTTTTTCTATAAAAAAATATAAAAAAATCATCTATAAATAAGAGATTCAGGAATAAGTGTAGGAAGAAGAAAAAATCAGAGAAAAAGCAAAAAAAAAATAGAGAAAAAAAATCAAAAAGCTTTAGGGATCAAATATTGAGAGATTATGGAGCAAGAGAGCTTGATGCATGGCTAAATCTCTTCAAATCTAGGAATACGATGAAGCCTGTAAATAGATTTCTATTTTTTTATATTTAATTTTTATGTAATAAAATTATATTTTTATTTTATATCTTTTTATTTTTTTTTTGAGATATTAATCCAGCCTACACGATCTATACCCTCTATTGACGTACCGTGATCTCTAGATACGGTACGTGCTTTGAAGAGATAGATCGTAGTATGTGAGATTAAACCTTAGATCTTGTAATTAAATTTAGATAGTTTATATCCCAACAGGATGAGCTGTGATCTACTGATACAGTCCGTATTCCTTAGAGATAAGCTATGCTAATATCTTAATCATAAGAATTAATATTATAATATAAAAAAAAATAAATCTAATTTGCATGATGGATTCAAAATTTTTGGATTATTTTTTTGAATTATTTTTTTTATAAATTAATTTATATTTTTAATTTAATTCTTGCTATTCTATTTCTTTTTAATCCTTCTACAATCAATTCTCTTTTATTTCTTCTTAAAAAAAAATAATCATCCTAAATCTCCGTGAAAATGATCTCTACTCATCCTATCTATATAGTTTGAGTTGATTTTTATTCTTGACTGCCTGCAATAGCGATCATCAGGTCTATGAGAACTCACCTGCAAGAGTTGTATGGTGAGTAAAGCTGTACTACATGCTTCAAAGGGTTTAAAAGATTCTTCAATTTGAAGATATGCAAAGGGCAGTCTGTTCATGAGCACTGTATAACAGTGATCAAGGATATTGAGGAGCTTGAAAAGCTCAGACTGAATATGCAAAAGAAATTGCAAATAGATCTGATCCTTCAATCCCTTACGAGTTCATATAGTCAATTTATTATAAATTTTTATATGAACAAACTCGATTGCACTATATCCGAACTGGTCTACATGTTGGTCACTACAAAAAGAACCTTGAAAAGTTCAAGAGGTACTGTTCTCACTGTGGAGCAGACTTCTTCTAAGAGAAAGTCTACTAGAAAAAAGAAGGCAAAATCCACTAAGAAATAGAAATAGGAGAACAAACCAAAGAAGAAAGTTTCTAAGAAGGCTGAGGCAAAGAAAAAATATTTTCATTGTGATGCTGAAGGCCACTAGAGGAGGAACTGTCCACTATACCTGGAGAGCCTAAAGACCAAAAAGATAATAAATCTTTCGAAGGTATGCTCGTACTTAAATCTAACCTCACAGTTTCTTCTACTTCTAGTTAGGTATTAGATTCTAGCTTGAGTGCTCATATATGTACCTTAATATAGGGTCTAATAGAAAGTAGGAGGTTGAGAAAAGGTGATATGATCTTTCAAATCGACAATGGAGCAAAAATTACTGTAGAGGCCCTTGGCACTTATCCTCTTCGATTACCGTCTGATTTTAAATTAGATTTAAAAGACTGTTATTATGTTCCTATAGCTATCGAAATTTGATTTTCATGTCTATGCTAGCACAAGAAGGTTTTAAAATTAATTTCAATAAAGATTTTTATTCCATTTATTTACGAAATAAATTGGTTGCATGAGGTCTTTTAATTAACAGTCTATATCACTTGCATGTTGATGCGAATGTGAATTTAAACGAGCAAATAGTGAGTACCGTAGGATAAAAGAGATCCAGAGATGATATTAACCAGAAGTACTTGTGGCATCATAGACTAGGCCATATTGGAGAGGACAGGATAAACAAACTAGAGAAGGATGGGATCCCTAGCTCTCTTAACCCAAAGTCATATCCAACTGGTGAATCTTGTCTTCAAAAAAAATGGCCAAGTTACCTTTTGCAGAACATGAAAAAAGGGCCACTAAGTTACTTGTCTTGATACACACCGATGTGTGTGGGCTATTTGATGTGCAGATCAAGGGTGGTTATGCCTACTTCGTTACCTTTATCGATGATTTGTTTAAGTATGGGTATGTGTATCTGATGAAACATAAGTCCGAAGTCTTTAAAAAATTTAAATAATTCAGACATGAAGTAGAAAAAGAAACAAACAAACTCATTAAGGTTCTTCAATCTGATCGAGAAAAATATCTTAGTGAAGAATTTTTTAGGTATCTCAAAGACAACGGCATAGTCTCTTAATGGACTCCTTCTAGAATACCTCATCTCAACGGGGTATCTGAAAGGAGGAATAGGATCCTATTGGATATGGTCAGGTCCATGATGAGCTTCACTGATCTACCCTTATATCTTTGGAGACATGCCTTATTAACTGTCATTCATCTGTTGAATAGGGTTTCATCAAAGTTCGTTCCTACCACGCCGTATGAGATATGGTTCAGGAATATATCGAGTCTAGATTATCATAAGACCTGGGGATGTCTGACCTATGTCAGGAGATAGATGGCGGATAAATTAGAATATAGATCTATTATAGCTCATTTTATAGGGTGTCCTAAAAAATCCATGGGATACTACTTTTACTTTTCATAAGACCACAATGTTATTGTCAGTGAAAACATCATATTCCTAAAAAAATAGTTTATCCAGGATGGTGGCAGTAGGAGGTTAGTTGAGCTCGAAGAGAAGGCCTCTGAAGAGCAAAGAGCTATAGATCCTCAAGAACTCGTTATTCATGAGCCAATAGTTGACATTTCTCTACCACCTCATAGATCTAGTAGGATCTCTCGACCTCCTGAAAGGGACATGGATATGCTTACAGAGAAAGCAAAGAAATGTTCCTTATGAGAGATAAAGTCATAGTGATGATCCTAATACCTTTGACAAGGCAATATCTAACATCGATTCTGAGAAATGGTTAGATGCAATGAAGTCAAAAATTGACTCGATGCACTAAAATCAAGTATGGACCTTAGTGGATCCACCTGAGGGTATTGTACCCATTGGGGATAAATAGATCTACAAAAAGAAAATAGATACCAAGAGTAAGGTAGAGACCGATAAAGCTAGGCTTTTGGCTAAAGGTTATAGTCAACATGAGAGCATTGACTATCAGAAAATTTTCTCATCGTAGCCATACTAAAATCCATCCGCACTCTACTTACTGTTGCAGCTTACTATGATTATGAAATCCGACAGATGGATGTGAAAACTACTTTTCTGAATGAATATCTTGAGGAAGATATCTATATGGAGTAGCCTATGGGTTTCATGTATGGTGATAGTGATTATAGAGTCTATAAGCTGCAAAGGTCCATATACGGATTAAAGCAAGCTTCTCAGAGTTGGAATCATTATTTTGATGAAGCGATCAAATCGTTTGTTTCATCAAAAATGAAGTGGAGCCATGTGTATATAAAAAGATCAGTGAGAGCATAATAACATTCTTTGTACTATACGTAGATGATATTCTCCTTATTGAGAATGATATTCTCATGCTGACTACAGTCAAAAGATGATTGTCCAAGAAATTCTTCATAAAAAATCTAGGGAAAGCATCCTATATTCTTGGAATAAAAGTCTATAGGGATAGACCTAAACGGATGCTAGGTCTGTCACAAAAGCTGTACATAGAGAAGGTGCTGAAGAGGTTCAGCATAAAAAACTCTAAAAGAGGACTTTTACCTCTTAGATATGATATTAATCTTTTCAAGATGATGTGTCCGACCACATCTGAGGAAGTTCAGCACATGAGTAGGATTCCTTATGTCTCGACTATAAGGAGCCTCATGTATGCCATGCTGTATACTCAACCTGATATTGCCCTTACTGTGAGTGTCACAAGCAGGTATCAGTCGAATCCAGACGAGGAGCACTAAATAGCTATGAAGAACATCCTTAAGTACCTAAAAATGACTAAGGATCTGTTCTTGATCTTTGGAGGAGATTCTAAGTTGCTAGTCGAGGGCTATACTGACTCAAACTTCATGTCTGATCCTGATAATAGAAAGTCTACGTCAGGATATGTATTCATTTGCAATGGTGGCATAGTTAGCTGAAAGAGTTTCAAGCAACCCATTATAGCGGATTCGACCACAGATATTGAGTATGTCACTGCTTTGGATGCTGCAAAGGAAGGCTTCTGGTTTAAGAAGTTTGTCGCGAAACTTGAGATTATGACATCAGATGCCATACTACTTTACTGCGAAAATAGTGGAGCCATAGCATTTGCTAAGGAGTTGAGGTCTCATCAAAAATCAAAGCACATCGAGTGACAGTATCATATCATACACGATGAATATATAAATTTGGGTCTCAATGAGCCCTTATAGTAGATGTTGGCGATAGTTGGTCCACTGTAGGAGTAAGATGCACATCAAGATGGGATCTATCGATCTTGATAGAGAGAAGTAGTCCTATGAAATTTGAGAGGCTAAGTCCGAGAGTCTGTGGCCATAGCAATGTGATTGATAGAAAAGAGTTTTCATAAAAGTCACAATTGGACTTGAGCTAATCGAATCTATCATATGTCTGATGTTGAGGTTTGACGATTTATCCATGATCTGCAATCTAATCGAAACTCACGATAGAGGGACTGAATCACACATTAACTATACCTAGAGGTTCATTTCAATTCTACTGGGTTACCACTACATACTGCTAGGTATCACTGGTGGATTGTGAGAGCTCACTAAGGTTGTTCTAGATCGACAATCCTTGATGAGTTAGAATGAAATTGTTCTGATCTATTGAAAAGAATTTCAATGATACTTTGATAGAGATCATTGCATATCTTACTACCAGATAGAATTGAATCTATTGGATCACACAACAAAGAGATTAGGCCTGGAATAAGCAATTGAGCTTATGAAGTATCAATTGGGCTTAGAGAAATCTAATTGGGTTCAAGGTAATGTTGCTAGCACATAGTTGGATCTAATTTTCTCTTTACGTTTGAATTTTTTATTTGATAAGATAATTTAAACTTAATTATCTACTAATAATCTAAATGAATTAGATTCATTGAACTCCAATTGTTGGATGTCTAAGGTTTTGGATCATATGAATTAAGGGTACAAGATCCTAATTAATTTTTTTGATAATTATTCTTAGGTGCCATCTTGATGTGATCAAGTTGGATGTGTCCCATGATTAGAGGACTTTTTGATCTTATATGGGGCATCCCTTGGGTGTATTTTAGGGTATGTTTATATGGATGCAAGGGCTCCAAGAGTTGACACCTAAAAGGATTCCTAATGGAAGTTGAATAACTTAAGTTATTAGGAAACCTAATGCAAGTAGGACTTGTATTATGTGATTGAATAGGATTCAATCTTTATATCTATTTAAAGGAACCTCCCCTAAAGTACCTAGAGCAATCAAAACCAGCACCCCACGCCTCTCTTAGAAACCCCTACGCCCTCTCTTCCTCTCTCCCTCTCTTCTCCTTGGGACGTCCCACACGTCCTCCCTTGTTGGGTGTCCCACTTCTCCTCCATGCCAAGGCTGTTGGGCATCCTCTTTGCTGCTGGTTCCTGGTGTTTGATAGCCACACAATAAGGAAGAAAGAAAAGAGAAGAAGAGAAGAAGAAGATCAAGGAAAGAGATCAAGAGTTGATCGCGATCCAGACTTCGTTCAGATTCAGTAGGTTGAATTTTCTTAGAAAAAAATATTTAACTTGAAGAGGACTATTCCAGACTGATCCCAAGTGGATACCTATAGAGGCTGGATACTTATGTGGCTAGAAAAAAAATTTTCTCTTGTAGATCTAGATTTGAAGAAAAGAATTGCGAAACAGGTATGCGATTTGATCACAATCTGAATTTCAGCATATGTACAATTTCAGCATGTGAACAGATCCTTGTGGTTTTATGTTTTTATGTATGCATGATTCAGATTAAAAATATTTTAATCTAGTATTCTATTGCGGTATTTGAAAAATAAAATTTTAAAATATACATGCATAGCCCAAACCTTAAATTCTAACATTTGTATGGATCTTTTCCGACATTTGCAAAGTCTTGTAGTTTTTGCTAGTACTTACAAATGTTTGAAAAAACTATCTACAATGGCTATTTTTTAAAATATTATTTTTTTCAGCATTTCTTAATGTAAAAGATTTGTTGCTTTTGGGGATATTTTATCATGATTTTTGTCAGCATTTAGAAATGTTAAGAAAGACACATATAATAGAATTTTTATTGATATTTTGCCACATTTAAAAATATGGGCTTTTAGTATTTATTGTGGTCTTTCATAAGATATTTTCATGGCAACTTTAATGATATTTAAATCTATGAAAAATGTTCTATAAAAAATTCATATTGTTTTTTTGAGAATACATTTTTTGATCTATCATTGATATCTACAAGAATAAAATATATAACAAAAGCTGAATTTATTAACTGAAACAAAGGAGGTTTGTTTACATGCTAAATAACATACATGAACAAACGTAGTCATAACAACCATACTGAAGGTTCACCAAAAAAAAACCATACAGAAGAAGTTCCTTATTGAAACAAACAAAATTTATTTATGCTCAATGTCCATGCTTGGTAATTGCAAATGATTTCTTCTACTAATCTTTAGCAACTGCCACCTGCAAAAATAAAAGAATGCATAATTAGCTTATGATACATAGGTATTTTATTTGTCACAAAAAATAAATTCATATAAATATATAAATAGTTCTTGTTAGTATTATACCTAAGTTGAAGACTAGGCAATCAAGTATCCGACTGCATTCATAATTCTTTTTAGTCGATCTCATGGTCCTGTTAAAGGCTTTCAAGGTACACATGCCATATGAACTTGTACTTCTCAAAATTAACATCCAAGTACATCCTTTCCTACCATGGTGAATGGATCTTTACTTAGTAAAATTCCTCGTGCAACAGGTTTGTGAGGAAACTTATAGCCTTTCAAGACAACATCACTTCTAATCTATAATATTTGTCAAGAAATAAAATAAATCAAATGCTAAAAAAGCTTAATTGATTGCAAATATATCTATATGAACTAAAAAAAAATTAAAGATTAACAAGTATTTAGCTTACCTCAATAGGAATAGAACATTATAACTTTATCTTTTTTGAAATATGCTACACCTAATAGACAAATCATTTCAATTTTGAAAAAAAAAGAAAGACATAAATGGACTTGGGTTACATCTGAGTATATATAGAATATGGCTTTAAAGTTAAAAATGAAGTTGTTGAGTAGTTAGAGGAATTAACATTATAGATATGTATGTGTATTAAGTAATTGTCTAATCCACTTGTTCATTTTGTCATAACTGACATGCATATAGCATATTTGTATGAGCATAAAAATCAAATTAAAGAAGCTTATAGGATTTTAGAAAATAAGACTAATAAGAATACAAAAAATAAAGTGTAACTAAATACCAGGCGGGATGTAGCAACATGGTGATTTGAAGAAGATGAGTAATTTTGTGTCGGTGTCTTGTCATTATCACTAGAGGCATCAATATCCTATATGAAATAAGGAGTTAAGATTCATCTATACATTCAAATTAGAAAATATTTGCTAAAAGTAAATATATTTGTCTAATATGAGAAGTTGTGGCATGTTTGTCAGTCTCAGTCTATCTGCCTTTCATACATTCAACCCATGCTTTTAAATCTTCTAACTAGACCTTCACATCAGTATTTTCTTATCGAACAAATTATAACTTTTCTTTAAGTTCACGAACCTCATTTGCAGTATCTATTTACATCTTTGCACTTTCTATAGAACTAAAATTTTTGTCCTAAAGACCAGCAAGACAAACATCCAATTTGTATGTCCTAACATGACCATGTTTCTCCTTACAAAAGACTTGAGAGAATATATCATTTGGAGTGATATAATCCTGGAAGTTTGATTGCAGATTGGTAGGCCTTTCAACCTCAGCCCATATTGATGGTCATATAAATTTTAATTAGTAAATTAATAAATTAAATAAGATAATTTCTTTATTATCGCACTATATACAAACAATTTTCTCTACTGATTCCAAATCTGCAGGGATCCCATCTGTGTCTATGTGTTTCAGTGAAAACTTCAGGTCTTGTTACTTCCAATCAGCCATTTTTTTTTCACAACATACAATTAACAAAGAAAATAATATTAATAAAATAATTATGGGTATGAAAATAATAATTATGAAAAGATAATTTGCATGATGGGATTCATTTTCAAGGAGGTCTTATATGAAAGGATAATTTTTTGTTATAATTTTTCTTTAATCTACTTTTGATAAAAAATTCTTTATTCACTGCACATATTAGCAAACTTGAAAAAAAGTAGATGCCTTCTCAGTCCTTGTACAGTGAGTAACTGATGGATCATGAAATGTTGCTATTTTTCATGCTGAAGAGGTGATAGAGTAAATCTAATATTTTTTTTTTACATATAAAACTAATGTTTAAGTGTTTTAGGAAACTTCTTCCATAAAGATGAAACTCTCAGTATGAGCAAAAGATACTCTATTTTTTTTTTTATGAAGCAGAGGGTTATACCATCCCATTTTATTAATGAAAGAATATTTACAGAAGGAGGGTAATGGATCAAGCTAAGAAAGCTTGTTTCCATGCCTAAAGTTGCAAAGAGAATTGAAAGAATAGTGCCCTATAAGCCAATCGTATGGAAATGCGATGGCATTTTTCTTTATTATGTTCCTACTCATTTGCATGACATTAGTTATTTTATTTATATGAGGTATTATATTTTATCATTTACTGCATCATTTTTATATGATTATGATAAACCCCATAAATTAGGACAATGATTTTAGGACCATGATGAGATCATGCCAGTGAGATCTAAAATCTTGATAGTCTCAATCTAAAATATTTTCAGTCATTGGATCATCGAGTCGAAGATCAATGATTCCGATAAGGCTAGTACATCCTTTGTATGCTTAATAGAGAGGGTAGTTGATCTCACAACCACTTGTGTGATGACACTAATACAAGGATGTAGGTGCTTATTGAAGAAAAAATCGACTTTTTCCTTGTAGGATCGTCCAGATCTAATGAGATCTGGGGCGAAATATTTCAAAAAATTATCCTTCGATATTTTAGATCTAAGATCTATTAGATCTAATTCCTATTATCTGATATTAAATCTAAAATTAAATCTGAAAATATGAGGAATAGAGAAATACCTCTAGGGTAACTAGATTACCCTGTAGATGATCGCAGCAATGCCCGAGGTTCTAAAATAGCCATGCAGTCGTCTGGCCTCTACCGGTATCCACTCAAGCAGGATCTGGATCATCTTCTTCTCGCAAATCTTTGCTCTAAAAATCAGATCTGGATCTGATCTGGAAGATCTTTAAAAGATCTTCTGAAGCTGGAGCAGCAGCTTATCGATAAATCTCTGCAGCCTTCTAATCAAAGAGCCACCACACCTTGGACAAGTATCAGATGGATGCCCAACCTCTTGGACGTGAAGAGGGGAGGGAGAGGAGCAGAGGGGGCATAGAGAAGTGGAGGGGATTCAGGCTTTTGCTAGTTATTAAGCAGAGTCTCTAAACCCTAGGCGCAGACAGGATTTAAATAGACCCTGCTGTGCCATGCAGTGCCACATCATTCGATCAATCAGAAAATTTCAATTAATTCTGAAAAAATTTTGATTGGTGGAGTGATGTCATCTGATCATATCAGATAAGAATCTCCATAATCCCTCCTACTGTTGGCGCCAACACTGGATAAGCACAGTGAGATTGGCGCCCCACAGTCCAAGTTGATCAAGGGATCAGAGTCCTCATCTCATGGAACTCTATCCTTATCCACTTGGGGCGCACGCCCAATCTGAATATGGCATCCACTTTGAGGCACAATTTAACAGGAGGACACTTCACAAAAAATCTCCAATGACCTCTTGCCAAGTGACCTTCAGTCCAAGGTCCATGGGTCAACGTTTGACCAATGTCCTAAAACAGAAATGGCAGGTGACAAGAATTAACAGGTGTTGTCTTAAATTTATCTCATGAATTAAAACAAGTCCTTTCTGAGATAGACTGGCTCCAGTCAGACTGTGAGAAACCTTCTCAAGATTCTCTGGGTGAGTCAAATCACATTTGACTCAGTCAAGATAGAAAAGATTACACGAGGAGAAAGTTAGGCTCAATCGTGTGCTAGCATAATTTTTTTGAACCTAATTGGATCTAAACCAAATCAATCGAACTGGACTAGCTCAATTGATGACATCTAGACCCTAACACTTATTTGTGTGATCCAGTTAGGTTCATTTCCGTATGGTAATGAAACATGTCGTGATCTCATCATCGACATCATCGAAACTCCTTTCGATGGATCAGAACTCTTCTGATTCAGACAATTAGAATGATCGATCATCAAGATCATTTTAATTGCTTCCAAAATCCATCAGTGACACCTAGCAGTATATGGTGATAACCCATCAGAAATTAAGACGAACCTCTCGGTGTAGCTACCTATGTGATTGAGTTCTTCTATCATGAGTCTCGATTGAATTAGGGTTAAGGTGAACTCGTCAAACCCAACATCAGTTATATGAATCAATCAATCGATTTGAGTCTGATGTGAAACCCCAATAAAAATTTTTTTTTCATTATTTCACTCTGCCATGGCCATAGGCTTAAGGACTCGATCTTTCGATCATCATAGGACTACTCTTATCTATCGAGGTTGATAGATCCCATCTTGGTGCAATCTGGTTCTTACAATGAATATGCTACAGCCAACATATACCTCAGGGTTCCGAATGGCTAGAAGATTGAGTTGTGGTATAGTCAAACTATAACACACTCAAAGTGAACTGTCGATGTACCTCAGGTCAAAAAACTAGACACACAGCTGCAGCATCTAGCTGGTCATCGATGAGAAGGTAGATTTTTTTATGACTGCTCGAGGTGATCACGCTCAGTACTCTCATTCTCAATGAATACCTGTACTCTCGTTCTGGTGTCTCTACACCGTAGACTCAAGACACATCTATCCTAAAGAAGCGATCGTACACCAATCTTCCAGATCGATCACCATCCTCATGATGATCCTATGGTCAAGCGCTATTTATGAGTTAGTTATGTAAATTCATGCCTTAAATTTTTAACTCTTGAAAATATGAATTAATATTCCTACTAACTCAAAGGATGTATCACAGACATAATGTATACAATGTGATAGTAGAATAATCCTTTTATTTATTTATAGTTAAAATTATAAATTTGCCCTTAGATTTGTACAGGAATGTGTCAGCCAATCTAGCATCTAGGGCATACATCTAACAAACTCCCACTTGATCTAATGCCAATTGGCTATATATCTAAGTCCCATCTTCTCAAGGTGGGCTTCGATCTTCTGCTGGCCTAATGGCTTTGTCAGTGGGTCTGCCACATTGTCTGTGGAGTCGACTCTCTTAATCTTGACATAACCTTTTTCGAGGTAATCACGGATCAGATGGAATCGCCGCTCGATACGCTTGGACTTCTGGTGAGATCTTGGCTCCTTAGCTAGAGCTATGGTGCCATTATTGTCACAGTAAAGAGGGATGGCATCCGATGACATCACTCCAAGCTCTGCGGCAAACTTCTTGTACCAGAATGCCTCCTTCGTAGCTTCCGATGCAGCAATATACTCTGCCTCCATAGTGGAATCAGCAATCACCGTCTGCTTGGAACTCTTCTAGCTAACTGCACCACCATTGCAAATGAACAGACTTTCAGATGTTGACTTTCGATCATCTATATCAGACATAAAGTCTGAGTCTGTAAATCCCTGAACCTGGAGTTCTCCATTCCCAAAGACTAGAAACATATCCTTAGTCCTTCTCAAGAACTTAAGGATACATTTCACAAAAGTCCAGTGCTCTTCGCCTGAATTCGACTGATATCTGCTTGTGATACTCACAGCATGGGCTATATCAGGTCGTGTACATAGCATGGCATACATGAGGCTTCCTACTGTCAAAGCATAAGGAATCTTGCTCATGCATTCAATCTCTTCAGGTGTGCTAGGGCACATCTTCTTGGAGAGATGAATGCCATGTCTAAAAGGTACTAAACCTCTTTTGGAGTTTTCCATGCTAAACCTTTTTAGCACATCCTCTATGTACATCTTCTGTGAGACTTCCGGCATCCTATTTGGTCTATCTCTATAGATCTTAATATCCAGTATAAAAGATGCCTCTCCTAGATCTTTCATAGAGAACTCCTTAGACAACCATATTTTGACTGAAGTCAACATGAAAATATCATTCCCAATCAGGAGGATGTCATCTACGTACAGTACGAGGAAGACAACTGCACTCCCACTGACCTTCTTGAACACACATGGTTCCTCCTCGTTCTTGATGAAACCAAACATTTTGATCACATCATTGAAACAAGTATTCCAGCTCCGAGATGCTTACTTAAGTCCATAAATGGACCTTTGCAGCTTGCAGATCTTGTGATCATCATCACTGGATGTGAAACCAAGCGGCTGTTCCATATAGATATCTTCCTCAAGATATCCATTTAAGAACACCGTTTTCACGTCCATCTGCCATATTTCAAAATCGAAATAGGTTGCAACAGCAAACAATGTGCGGATGGATTTTAACATGGCTACGGATGAAAAGGTATCTTGATAGTCAATGTCTTCGCGCTGACTATAATCTTTTGCTACGAGCCTAGCCTTGAATATCTCCACATTCCCATCTGCACCTATCTTTCTCATGAAGATCTATTTACACCTAATAGGTACAATACCTTCAGGTGGATCTACCAAGGTCCAGACTTGGTTTGAGTGCATCGAGTCAATTTCTGATCTCATTGCCTCTAATTATTTCTCGGAGTCGATATCTGATATCGTCTCATCATAGGTCTTGGGGTTATCACCATGAGTCTCATTTTTCATGAGAAACATTTTCTGTACTTCCTCTTGTATAGTACCTAAGTACCTTTCAGGAGGATGAAAAACTCTAATCGATCTACGAGGTGGAAGAGATTGTATTAGGACTGGTTCTAATTGATTGGGTTCCTCAGGTTCTTTAGCTCGTTGCTCTTAAGAGACATTCTCCTTGAGCTTAATTATTCTTCCGATGCCACCATCTTGAATAAACTGTTTTTCAATAAAAATAGCATGTCGATTCACAATCACATTGTGATCTTTCGGAATATAGAAATAGTATCCTAATGACTCTTTAGGATATCCTATGGACCGAGCTCTAAAAGACCTAAACTCTAACTTGTCCGCTTGCTGTCTCTTGACAAGAGCCGAACAACCCCAAATTCTGAGATGACTTAGACTTGGCTTCTTACCATGCCATATCTCATATGGTGTGGTAGGAATGGTTTTAGAGGGAACCCTATTCAATACATATATTGCTGTCATGAGACAATGTCCCCAAAAAAATTCAGGGAGGTCTGTGAAGCTCATCATGGAACAGATCATATCTAATAGGGTCTGGTTCCTCCGTTCTGAAACCCCGTTGAGTTGTGGCGTTCCAAGTAGAGTCTATTGAGAGACTATGCCATTGTCCTTAAGATAGTCTAGAAACTTCCGACTAAGGTATTCACCTCCTCGATCTGATCGAAGAACCTTAATGAACTTTCATGTTTGTTTTTCTACCTCATATCTGAATTCTTTGAACTTTTCAAAGGCTTCAGACTTGTGTTTCATTAGAAACAGATACCCGTACCTAGACATATCATCGGTGAAGGTAATGAAGTAGACATAGTTGCCTCTAGCAGGCATATCAAATGGGCCGCACACATCTGTATGTACTAGGGTAAATAGGTCTGGGGCCCTTTCCCTATGTCCTGTAAAAGGGAGCTTGGTCATTTTGCCTTGAAGACATGATTCACAAACTGGATATGACTTGAAAGTCAACAGACTCAATAGCCCAAATTTCTCCAATTTGTTAACCCTGTCTTCCGCTATATGACCTACCCTTAAGTGCCACAGATACCTATCATTTAGACTATCTCTAGGCTTTTTTAATTCTCATGGCATTCACATTTTGCTCGATATGAAATACAGATACATCAATATGTAGCTGATAGAGACCATTAATAAGAAAATCATTTGTAACTTTATTATTTTCATAAAATATGTTACAATGGTTCTTATGAAAGCTAATCACATAGCCTTCTTGTGTTAAACATGAAACAAAAATCAAATTCCTGCTTGCTGCAGGCACATAATAACAATCTCTAAGAACTAAATCTAATCCTAACGGTAATCGCAGAGGGTAGGTTCCCACGACCATAGCAGCAACTCTTGCTCCATTTTCGATGCGTAGGATCATATCCCCATCTCTCAGCTTCCTGCTCTCCTCAAGATCCTGCATAGAAGTGTACAAATGAGCACTAGAACCAGAGTCAAGTACCCAACTGGATGCAGAGGAAACCGTAAGATTAGATTCTATAACGAGCATTCCTCCAGAAGGACCATTCTTCTTGTTCTTCAGGATAGCCAAGTACTAAGGACAGTTACGCTTCCAATGGCCGTTTGAATTGCAATAGACATATTTTTCCTTTTCAGCAGCCTTCTTCTTCGATTTCATCTTCTTCTTCTTCCCATCCACCTTCTGCTTCTTCGCGGACTTCTTCTTCTTTCCAAAAGATTTTCTCTTAGAAAAAGTCCACTCCACAGTAAGGACTGAGACTTTTGAACCCTTCAAAGAAAGCTCAGCCGTAACCAATATGTTCATTAACTCAGCCAAGGTATACTGCATCTATGCATATGGAAGTTCATGATGAACTGACCATATGCATCAGATAAGAACTGAAGGATCACATTAATCTGAAAATTCCTATCTAAGATGATATCGAGCTTCTCAAGCTCCTCAAGGTCCTTGATCATTGACAAACAATGATCTTGGACTGACTGCCCATCATGTATTTTAGCCTTAAAAAGCCTTTGGCAGACTTGATACTTGGCTGTGCGACTTTCTTCACCAAACAACTCTTATAGGTGAGCCAACATTTGGTAGGTAGTGATAATGTTCTCATGCTGGTGCTGCAAGTCATCAGACATAGCACCCAATATATAGTACTTGGCTTTATTATCGTCATCCATCCACTTTTTCAGAGACGCTCTCTGTTCAGCAGTCGGACGTGCTGATTGTGGCAGGTGGGTCCTGGTCCAAGACATGAATCAGTTTCTCGAAATCTAGAATAATTCTGTAGTTCCTCAACCAGTCCTTGAAATTAGGTCCAGTCAATCTATGGGTGTCTAGTATTTTGGTCAGGGGGTTGGACGCAAACATATTTCCTATAGAGAGTCAAAAGTTTATAGTTAGATTTTGTAATCAGACTTAACCAATTTGTTTAGGAATTTTATTTTTAAACAAATTAGGCTCCCACTATTTTCTCAGATCTCTACACTCCCTAGGTAGAGATGTAAAAATTTTCGTGATTAGTGATTTCTAGTGGGTGGTGCGATCTCACCGACTGGCTCACCATCTCACCTAACAGTTATTGATAATGGGTCAATCGATGAGTGGACAACTCTTGTCCAATGATTCTCTAATTATGGTGCACCCAAAACTTGATCTCTAATTTATGAAGCTCACCGTGCTTGGAATATTGCTCCAATTTTTAGTTAAGTCAGACCCACCATTTGCATGAATTAGATTCCTGATTGGATCCCTCACCGTATCCGAAATATTGAGCACAACCCATCTTCTAATCCGTAGCATCTAATGCCTAATGGATATGGTTGCGTCTTTCTGGTGCAACTGAGCCACTGTAACCAGCCGAGAACAATCAACCCCAGAAAGGACCCACACATCCACAATGGTGGAAGACCTTAGACTTAATGTTTTCTTAGGAAGATTTGATTTAGGTCTCATTAAACTTGACTTGACATAGTCATAACAATTATGACTAACCTAGTGACATGGGTTAGCTCGAATTGTTAGCCACCTCAAATCAGAACTGGATCGACACATATGACCAGATAAGTGAGACCGATGGGAAGGATATGCCATTAACTTGACAAGAACGCATTCGAGTCGAGTAGCTCCTAATTAAAAATCAGTCGATCGCATCTGCCCAACTTACCTTAAACACCAAATTGTCGAACCAGAATCAATTGGGTTAGTCTACAATCCAGGCTCTAACCACTGAGCCAAATTAGGTCTTAATTTGATCGAGTCACATCTAAATGTGATTCGACCTTGACCTAGACTTAATCTATTAGGCTGGTCAATTATTAGCTTTTATGATCCCACCTAACTAACTTTTGATTCGGTTTGATCAACCACTAGACTTAATTGAGCTACCCAAGTCCGAACCCAATTTTATGAAAATGGCTTAGATCTGAAATTCTCAATTTTAGACCTAATTTGATTTCATAAGCTTTATTCATTAATTAAATCTTGGGTTCATAAATAAAACATGTAAATAAATCCTAGGATTTCAAGATCTAGGATTTTGCAGAAAAGTAAATTTTGATTTCTGATTAAGCATGAACGCGCAGCACCCCTACACGCCATAAGAACACCCCATTGAATGAGAGAAGAGGGTCTTAAACCCTACTTTATTCTTATGACCGGATGGCTATGAGGAACACCTTAATCAGAAATATTAATTTAACTACAAAACTAATTAGATCTAAGTTACATATCACATATATAATTTCAGATCTAACTTATACATACTTTGCATACATCTCATGTATTAAAATCTGATCTAATTAGCATGCTTTCAGATCTGATACATCACATATAACATCTGAAAAATAAAATTTAAATTGAACTATTCAATATAAAATCTATTCTAGACAGTTACTAGAACAATTCTACAACTAGTCTAGACATGCAACAGATCAATCTTATGTATTAATTAAAATTTTATTTTTTATTTTCTGATCTGAATATAATATTTATAACATCAAAAAAATAGAGAATAAATTAGATCTAATTTATATTTTAATTACATTAAAATATAAAACTATAAGACTATTCATAGATCAAATTACTCCTAGTCTAGTCATACATCTCATACATATTAGATCTACTTAGATTTAATTTTATTTTTTTTTAATTTTAGATCCTATCATATCTGATTGACATCTGAAATCCATTAATATCAGATAAATAAAAATAAAAATCAGATCTAAATTAGATCTGAAATAGAGCCATCAACTTGGCTCTGATACCAATTGAAAGAAAAACTGACTTTTTTCTTGTAGGATCTTCCAGATCTAATGAGATCTGGGATGAAATATTTTAAAAAATTATCCTACGATATTTTAGATCTAAGATCTATTAGATCTAATTCCTATTATCTGATATTAAATCTAAAATTAAATCTGAAAATATAAGGAATAGAGAAATACCTCTAGAGTAACTAGATTACCCTGTAGATGATCGCAGCAATGTCCAAAGTTCGAAAATAGCCATGCAGTCGCTTGGCCTCTACCGGTATCTACTTGAGTAAGATCTGGATCATCTTCTCCTCGCGAATCTTTGCTCCAAAAATTAGATCTGGATCTGATCTAGAAGATCTTCAAAAGATCTTCTGAAGCTGGAGTAGTAGCTTATCGACAAATCTCTGCAGCCTTCTAATCAAAAAGCCACCATGCCTTAGACAAGCACCAGATAGATGCCCAACCTCTTGGATGTAAAGAGGGGAGGGAGAGGAGCAGATGGGGCATGGAGAAGTGGAGGGAATTCAAGCTTTTACTGGTTATTGAGCAGAGTCTCTAAACCCTAGGCGCAGATAGGGTTTAAATAGATCCTGTTGCACCATACAATGCCACATCATTCAACCAATCAAAAAATTCTAATTAATTCTGAAAAAAATTTGATTGGTGGAGTGATATCATCTGATCATATCAAATAAGAATCCCTACAATCTCTCTTACTGTTGGCGCCAACACTAGATAAGCACAGTGAGATTGGTGCCCCACAGTCCAAGTTGATCAAGGGATCAGAGTCCTCATCTCATGGGACTCTATCTTTATCCACTTGGGGCGCACGCCCAATCTGAATATGGCACCACTTTAAGTCCCAATTTAGTAAGTGGACACTCTACAAAAAATCTCCAATGACCTCTTGCCAAGTGACCTTCAGTCCAAGGTCCATGAGTTAACGTTTGACCAATGTCCTAAAATGAAAATGACAGGTGACAGAAATTAGCAGGTGTTATCTTAAATTTATCTCATGAATTAAGACAAATCTTTTCTGAGCTGGACTGGCTCCAGTCAGACTGTGAGAAACCTTCTCAAAGTTCTCTGGGTGAGTCAAATCACATTTGGCTCAGTCGAGATAGAAAAGATTACACGAGAAGAAAGTTAAGCTCAATCGTGTGCTAGCACGATTTTCTTAAACTTAATTGGATCTAATCCAAATCAATCGAACTAGACTAGCTCAATTAATGACATCTAGACCCTAACTCTTATTTGTGTGATCCAGTTAGGTTCATTTTCGTATGGTAATGAGATGTGTCGTGATCTCATCATCGACATCATCGAAACTCCTTTCGATGGACCAGAACTCTTCTGATTCAGACAATTAGAATGATCGATCATCAAGATCATTCTAATTGCTTCCAAAATCCATCAGTGATACCTAACAGTATATGGTGGCAATCCATCAGAAATAAAGACGAACCTCTCGGTGCAGCTACCTGTGTGATTGAGTTCTTCTATCATGAGTCTCGACTGAATTAGGGTTAAGGTGAACTCGTCAAACCCAACATCAGTCATATGAATCAATCGATCGATCCGAGTCCGATATGAAACCCTAATGAAAAACTCTTTTCTATTATTTCACTCTACCATGGTCATGGGCTTAAGGACTCGATCTTTCGATCATCATAGGACTACTCCTCTTATCTACCGAGGTTGATAGATCCCATCTTGGTGTAATCTAGTTCCTACAATGAATATGTTACAGCCAACATACACCTCAGGATTCTGAATAGCTAGAAGATCGAGTTATGATGTAGTCAAACTATAACACACTCAAGGTGAACTGTCGATGTACCTCAGATCAAAGAACTAGACACACAGCTGCAGCATCGAGCTAGTCATCGATGAGAAGGTAGATTTCCTTATGATTGCTCAAGGTGGTCACGCTCAGTACTCTCATTCTCAATGAATACCTGTACTCTCGCTCTGGTGTCTCTACACTATAGACTCACGACACATCTACTCTAAGAAAGCGATCGTACACCAACCTTCCGGATCGATCACCATCCTCGTGATGATCCTATGGTCAGGAACTGTTTATGAGTTAGTTATGTAAATTCATGCTTTAAATTTTTAACTCTTGAAAATATGAATTAACATTCCTACTAACTCAAAGGATATATCACAGACATAATGTACACAATGTGATAGTAGAGTAACCCTTTTATTTATTTATAGTCAAAATTATAAATTTGTCCCTAGATTTGTACAGGAATGTGTCAGCCAATTTGGCATCTAGGGCACACATCTAACATTTATTAGAGAATAAGTTTACTGAACAGACCCGCAAAAGAACATCTGATGAAGCCTTACAGCATGTCAGCAGATGGTCTTTAGTGGGAGTGGTGCATGTGATCCTTTGACCTGAGATCACCATGGTACCTTGTGTGCATAGACCTTTACTTTGGTTTATTTTCTAGCACACCACTTTGAGATATGTGTGAGATATTCTGGATATGGCAAAGTATGCATGAAGGTTGTGAGTGATCAACAAGGAATCGGTCACTTTTTATAAGAGGAGAGAACATCCTATGTGATCTCATGGGATAGTGACTCTAGAAGTCTCTAGCCAAAGCAGAGATGAATGGTAGAAATAGTTTTTACTGGTTCATCAACTAAGTCATCATCATTGGATCGACATACATATGGTTAGGTATTTGGATTTGACATATTTTTATATCCATGGCCTTTCTGGGATGTTGTGTGATCGAAAGATTGAATTCTATGGTAACTCACCATGGAAGGATTGAATTTTATCAAATTCTAAATCTTCTAAGTAGTCATGATACATTGCTAGATGTCAATCTTGATTTGTGAATTCGATAGAATTAAAAGAGTTTAATTCTAAAATCAATTAGGAAGAATCCTAATTGATTGGGATTCTTGAGTTGACCTAATCTAATCGAATTAGGATTTCGTCGAGAGTTTGGGTCCACTGTTGGCTAGATTTAGAACCCAATGGATCATACACAATAAAAATTTGATTTTAGTCCAATCAATTTGAATTTATTATAAATTTAATGGGTTAATTAAATTACTAGCACATGAATTAACCCAAGTTCCCAATTGGGTTCAGTGCAAAGGTGTTTGTGCTAATCTAATCTTGTTGCCTTGACCTAATGTGATTAAGTTTGAATTATTTAATTAATTTTATCTGATTTTGTGGAAGTGTTTCACGTGGAACCAACCTCCTTCATGCCAAAAAGCCATGCTCATATTAAGTGTCATGCCCAACATAAATTATAATGAGAAGGAAGAGTCCTTCTCATCTACTCCTCTTAATTTTATTACTATATTCCACATGTTCCAGATTTTTTGTGCGCCATCTAATGGAGCTACGGGATGTGTGGACGTGGAAGAGGAGGAGTCCTTCTCTTAGAAGGAACTCCACACCAATTTATTTTGGATGCCTTCTTTATTTTGGGCGTTGAAGTGGAAGAGTCCACTTCACTTAGGACTCTTAATTTCCTTAATATTCCATGCATTTTCTTCACCCCACACGCCATCTAATGGCTTCTAGGATAATATTGGCACAGAAGTAGAGTCCTACTTGAAGGCTCTTCCACACCCAAAAACTTCTATATAAAAATTAAACCTTTATGGGAAGTAATGGGACATCACTTGGAATGTTGCTGTGCCAAACATTGATTCCTCTCTTAAAACCTCTTACTTCTTACACGCCTATTTTTTTGGGACCCGAGAAGGCAGAGTCCTTCTCCTCCTAGTCTTCCTCACACGTCATTTTAATATGGTGATTTAATTTCAACATGTGGAAGAGTTGGGATGCCAAAAGTTGGCATCCCTTGGAGATTACATGGTGCCCCTTTATTTCTTATTTAAAGGGGGCGCTAAACCTTGTTTAATCATCCCATTTTTGTTGAGATGAAGCATGAGAATGAGGAGGAAAATGGTGGGAAAAAGTTTGAAAAAGATAAAGAAAAAGAGGAAGAAAAATAAAAAGGAAGAGAGGAAGAAAAAAAGAAAGTATGAGATACTTGTCCTAAAATCAGATTGTTCATGTGTTGAACATTAAATCTGATTAGAGTGTGGTTTGATACTTTGGAAAAGGATTTCTAAAGTAATCCTAGTAAAGGTCATGAAGGCATACAAGTAATAGTGTATTAAGTTCTTGCGAAGAACTATCGATAGCGCACTTAGGAAGAAGGCTGCAGCACCATGACGAGTTGAGAAGGGCCCTGATCAATCCTGTGTGGATTATCGTTGGAGGGCTTCTGCTTTGGAGTCTCATGGAGATCTCAAAATCACTAGTTCGTGATCTTCATAGTGGTATATGACTTTTGATCTTCTCTTCATATACATATTTTTGTTATTTGATTGTAATCGTCAAGGGGTTCCTAGGATTTTTGAGTTTTGATGGATGAATTTAACTGTTAAACTTAGTTTTCATTATTGTATGCATGTTAAAAATTTTTGAAATCTATATTCTGCCACGTCACCAGAACCCAACAATGGTATAAGAGCCACCATTGATTTATTCAATCAAATTTTATGTTATTCATGTGATATAGATTAGATCTAGTTCGAACTATGTCAAAATCAGTTTTTCTGATTAATATTTCGTTGATGATTTTGATACATTTTTATTTTTGATAAAGTGTTATTAATTTATGATCGAACCTTGGATATAAAATTTCATAGTTTATAGACTTGTGTGACAAGTTTAATTTAAATCCTATTATCTATTTTTTGATGAAATTGAAATTCAGTGCATGTGATGTGCGAAGGTCTTAAAATGCTGCATATGGATGTACATTGCCAAGAATTAAGATTTTTTGCATTTGATGTACTTACTTAAGATTCAAGGCCAGACCACCATGTTATCAGAGACTCACCATTGTGGGTCAACCATCTTGGTTGTTGCTCGAGGCATGCATGGGGTCGAAAAATTTTTGTTCATGAAAAGGATGCATCAGATATCAATTAGGATTTTTGCCGATGGATTGATTTAACTATAATTTATTGTTCTAATGTGATTAGAATTTAATGATTATAAATTAAATCAAAATCATTATTCTAATTTGATTAGAAGCTAAGTTTAATTTTAGTTAATCAAATTTATCATTTATCTAATTTGATTAAAGTTTGAGTTATGGGTGACCAAATCTGAGTTAACCTAATTAAATTAGGTTTAACCTAAGAATTGATCAAATCAACTTAAATATATAATAAATAGTTAACTTAAAAGTTAAAAATTGGATCAAGTATTGAACCCAAATCGAAAACCCTAGATGGGTCCTATGTCTATATTTTTGAACATCATAATTGACATGTATTTGAATGATATCACAATTGAAATAACATGAGTTATTTGTTATAATATTTTATAATTATTATGAAATATTATGTTGATTTGTTATGGACTATGAAATATCTATGTGATGGATATATATATGAATGCTTACCTATTAGTTGATTATATAATGCATTTGCAAGAGTTGTAATAAGGGCTGGGCGTTCCTGATGCATTATATTATCAGCTATCCCTCTCTTTTCTATATTCTCAACTGTTGATTGAAATTTTTACATAATGATATAAAATTATAGAAAAAAATTATTTAAGAATAGATTGAAATTATTTTATTTTTTTTTAAATAAAAGATCGAGCACTCATGGTTGTCTTCATGGTGATGAAGACTAGACTACCAGGCTTTTAGAGAGCAGAGGCACATTAAGATTGACCATTAGATGGTTCAATCTATAATGCACCTAAGGTTAGACCCAAAGATCCTCCTGTGGCTCGGATGATTTTTTCAAAAGTCCATAACTATTTATTTTCCTTAATATGCTCTTACATGCTGGTAGTTAATATTTGAATTAACATTACATATGATGTATGATTAAATATTTAGGATGTGCATGAGACCTAAGTCTCTCAGTTAAATTATATTAAGTCTTAATGGCGAAGTGTTAAGAACACTTCCCATGCCTTTCTTCATACTAAGTCACTATTATGTCAAGAACCATAGTAGGTTTGTTGTGCTATCCATAAGGCTTGCTGTGAGGACTGGCTTAATACTGTCTTGATGCATAATGAAGCTAATTGCATTTGGCTCATACTAAGTTAATAGAGTATATCAAGAACTGTAATGAGTTTGTTGTGCTATCCACAAGGCTTGCTATAGTGATTGGTATGATGTTGATCTAGTGATGCTTATGGCATATTCTGGTAGTACTGTCTTGTTATGCTATCCATAAGGGTAGTATTATTCATGTATGACCATATAGAATTGAAGGATATGACTTAACTAGAATGCTATAGTTTGTTGTGCTATCCACAAAACTATAAGTATTTTAAAGGCAAAAATTATGTTGAGAATTGCATGAGATGCAATTAATAAAGAGTTACTTACCTTTGAACTCATAGGAGCTTGTTATGCTATCTACAAGATTTTTTATAAGGAATTGAGATCTCAATCCCACTAAAAAACTTTATGATAAGATTCTTCGATTTCATACTTGAAGGCTATGAAATTTGTTAAAATAGTGGGAGACACAATTAGATAAAAATCCTCGTCTAACTTGTGCATATCATCATGAGTAGTCCTATTTATGTTTATATATATACATTTGCATCTTTACATTCACTGCTTAGGATATTTTTAAATTGATCGAATGTCATGAAATAGTTGAGGAATAGAAAGTAAAGAATGTCTTTACTATAGGTATCTAATATCATTACAACATTTATGAGCAATAAATTGTAAGAATTATCTTGCAAGTATGAAACAATAGTAAGATGCAAAAGTTGCATCTGCTAATAATTTGTATATGATATAAATTAATTATCGTTGAGTATTTTAGCTTTAAAATTTTTAGGTATATGATACCTAATATAAGTTTCTCTTATACAAAGTATTTGTTGGACTTATAAAACTGAGGTGAGGTGACTACTTGCCTTTTAGCACTGATGGATAGTCTATTCACGCTAAAGCTATAGAAATCTATTTATTTAGAAACTAGTAGATCATTATTTATCAGAAATAATATTTCAATTCTTATGTTATTATAACATAGATTGAAATTAATGTTAAGAGTGAAAATTTACTCTCCTTTTGATAAATTTTATAGTTATGATCTTATGTTTCTGTCACTCAATGATATTCTTCATGTTGATGAGGATAAGAAATAAATATGTGATGGTCACATATCTTAGGACAAGCAAGGTATTAGGTCTTGAACATATGGATGTTCAAAAGGCTAATAATATCTCGACCCATAAATGGACACTTCATATATGATATGATGTGTTCTCTAAAATGCTTCACAAATATTTTGATTCTCTTTCTGGAGATATGTCCTAGAAATTGCTATATGAATTAGATACTGTAAAAATCTATTACGAGCACTCCATATGAGATATGAAAAGGACAAAAGGTAGGTTGCCCACTTATGTAAAAAATATTAATGTACATAAGTTTGTGCTAGAACAGATTTTTATAAGTTTATAGGTTATCTTAATATGATAGTATGTGATACTATTTCTACCACCTTACTTGACAAAAGGTGTTTTGTCAATAGGTATGCCATTTTTTAGAAAAAAAAAATTTCTAAAAGGGGACAGTGAGAGGATAATTGAACTTGAGAAGTTCAAGACCTATAAACTATCCTATCTTAACCAATGGAGTGTTCACAAGTTAATCCTCAATCAGATGTGCCCAATGATAAGGCACGACCATGATACACACCTTCTCACCGAAAGATCAATCTGAGTATATAATATACCACTCAAAATATGGGTTTGTCATTGTGAATGGCAGTACACCATACATCATTGTAAATGATGTTTTTACTTGATCCATTCGGAGATTGTTATGAGTAGAGACTCTGACAATTGGCCTGAAACCATGACATCCCAAATGGACTCCCTGTACATCAATCAAGTGTGGACTATGGTTGAAGCACCTATAGGTATAACCCAATAGGTTGCTATTAGGGATGCCTATTCAAAATTTTACTATTGCCATACACCATCTAGAGAAGTTGTCTCTAGTGGGAGGGCAAATACTTTTATGAATTCAGGTAGTTTATGAGGAGTGGGTACTTTTATTTTGATGGGATAATCAAAATGTTTGACTTTATCAGATATAGATGAACCATGTGTGTGTACAAGAAGATAAGAGGAAGTTTTACTAACTTCTTGATTATGTATGTGTGGTGATATACAGCTTATTGGAAAGGAAGTCCCGATATTGCACTCAATCAATGGCTTGCTTATCATAGAAGTTTTTCATGGAGTAGACTTGAGATTAGCATCCAATTTTTGGCATCTATAGGGATAGATGTTAGTGAATGCAGGGCATGTCCCAGTCTAGGTACATAAAATTTATGCTGAAAGAATTCACAATGAATGAGTGTAAAGGTGTTTACTTACCCATACATTCAATGTACCAAGCCTAATGAGATTTATGCCTTGTGCATAATCATTAATTTCAGACAGATCCATGATAGGATCTTTTGAAAACTATGAAAAATATTTTCAAAGTACTTAAGAAGTATTAGAGGAGCAATGAATTGGAAAGGTTCGAAACAGCATACTGTATTTGTTTTCAATTAAATGTTGTTAGTAAAGATTGCTTAGGAAAGGTGCCTGATGAAGGGTTCAACATTAAGTTGGATGTCATCTCACTGAGTACCCACGCACATCCTAGGCACTTTCACCTCATTCATGATATGATTATAAATAAGTTAATATTAAAGAACAGTATAATAGGACCAGTTCACTAAGCCTTACACAGCAGCAGAATAATCGCCACCCTGATTGTATAGACATCAGGTATTGAGGCGATTGGCTTTAGTGCAAGTGAAAGATTGAAAGAATAGTATCCTACAAGCCAACCGTATGGAGATGCAATGGGATTCTTTTTTATTATCTTCCTACTCATTTGTATGACATTAGTTATTTTATTTATATAAGGTATTATGTTTTATCATTTGCTACATCATTTTTATATGATTATGATAAACCCCATAGATTATGATGACAATGATTTTAGGGCCACGATGAGATTATGCCAGTGAGACCTAAAATCTTGATAATTTCAATCTAAAATATTTCCAGTCGTTAGATCATCAAGTCGAAGATCGATAATTCTGATAAGATTTGTACATCCTTTATATGCTCGATAGAGAGGATGGTTGATCTCACAACCACTTGTATGGTGACACTAATACAAAGATGTAGGTGCTCATTAGAGAATGAGTTCACTGAACAGATTCGTAAAAGAACATCTGATGGAGCCTTACAGCATGTCAGCAAATGGTTCTTCAATCAGAATGGTGCATGTGATCCTTTGATCTAAGATCACCATGGTACCTTACGTACATGGATCCTTACTTTGGTTTATTCCCTAGCAGACCACTTTGAGATGTGTGTGAGATATTCTGGGTATGGCAAAGTGTGCATGAAGGTTGTGAGTGATCAACGAAAAATCAGTCACTCCTTGTAAGAGGAGAGAATATCCTATGTGATCTCATGGGATGGTGACTCTAGAGTCTCTGACCAGAGTATGGATGAATGGTAGAAATAGTTTCTATTGGTTCATCAATCGAGTCATCATCATTGGATCGAGATACATATGGTTAGATATTTGAGTTTGACATATTTTCACATCCATAGTCTTTCCGAGATGTTATGTGATCGAAGGATTAAATTGCACGGTAACTTACCACGGAAGAATAATTTTGATATTTTTATCAAATTTTAAATCTTTTGGATAGTCATAACATATTGTTAGACGTCAATCTTAACTTATAGATTTGACAAAATTAAAAGAGTTTAATTTTAAAATCAATTAGAAAGAGTCATAGTTGATTGAGACTCTTGAGCTAATCTAATCCAATCAGATTAGGATTTCATCAAGATTTTGGGTCCACTGCTTGCTAGATTTGAAACTTAATGGGTTACACACAATAGAAATTTGATCTTGATCCAATCAATTTGAATTTATTAAAAATTCAATGGGTTAATTAAATTGCTAGCATATGAATTAATCCAAATTCCCAATTGGGTTCAATATAAAGATGTTTGTGCTAACTTAGTCTTGTTGCCTTAACTTAATGTGATTAGGTTTGAACTATTTAATTAATTAATTGATTTTATCTGATTTTGTAGAAGTATTCCATTGGAACCAACCTCCTCTACGCCAAAAAGCCATGCTCATATTAAGTGTCATGCCCAAAATAAATTATGATGAGAAGGAAGAGTCCTTTTCACCTACTCTTAATTTTATTATTATATTCCACATGTTTCAATTTTTTTGTACACCATCTGATGGAGCTATGGGATGTGTGGGTGTGGAAGAGGAAAAAGAGTCCTTCTCTTGGAAGGAACTCCATGCCAATTTATTTTGGATGCCTCCTTTATTTTGGGCAATGAAGTGGAAGAGTCCACTTCACTTGGGACTCTCAATTTCCTTAATATTCCATGCATTTTCTTCACCCCACATGCCATCTGATGGCTTTTGGGATAATGTTGGCATAGAAGTGGAGGAGTCCTTCTACTTGAAAGCTCTTCTACATCCAAAAACTTCTATATAAAAATTAAACCTTTATGGGAAGTAATGGGACGTCGCTTGGGATTTTGCTGTGCCAAACATTGATTCCTCTCTTAAAACCTCTTAATTCTTACACGCCTATTTTTTTGGGACCTGAGAAGGAAAAGTCCTTCTACTCCTAGTCTTCCTCAGACACTATTTTAATATGGTGATTTTATTTCAACATGTGGAGGAGTTGGGATGCCAAAAGTTGGCATCCCTTGGAGATTACATGGCACCCCTTTATTTCCTGTTTAAAGGGGGTGCTAAACCTTGTTTAATCATCCCATTTTTGCTGAGATGAGGTGTGAGAATGAGGAGGAAAATGGTGGAAAAAAGTCTAAAAAAGATAAAGAAAAAGAGAAAGAAAAATAGAAAGGAAGAGAGGAAGAAAAAAGGAAAGTATGAGATACTTGTCCTAAAATCAGATTGTTCATATGTGAAACATAAAATCTGATTAGAGTGTGGTTTGATACTTTGGGAAAGAATTTTTAGAGTGGTCCTAGTGGAGGTCATGAAGGCATACAAACAATGATGTATCAAGTTCTTGCGAAGGACTATCGACAATGCACTTAGGAAGAAGGCTGCAGCACCATGACGAGTTGGAAAAGACCCTGATTAATCCTGTGTGAATCACCGTTGGAGGACTTTTGCTTTGAAGTTTCATGGAGATCTCAAAATTACCAGTTCGTGGTCTTCATGGTGGTATATGACTTCTGATCTTCTCCTCATATGCATGTTTTTGTTATTTGATTGTAATCGTCAAGGGGTTCTTAGGATTTTTGAGTTCTAGTGGATAAGTTTAATTGTTAAACTTAGTTTTCATTATTGTATGCATGTTAAAAATTTTTGAAATCTATTTTCTGCGGCATCACCAGAACCCAATAGGGAATGTAGTTACGTTTTATTGTTTTCAGGTTCCGTGAATACCGATTTTCAAATATAGGTTTTCAGATTTTTAGATACAGGTTTTCAAAATTTCAAATTTTCATATGCAGTTACAGATTTTCAGAATCTCAGATATAGACTTCACAGATTTTTAGATTTTCAAACACAGATTTTCAGAATTTCAAACTTTTAGATACAGTTACAGGTTTTCAAATTTTCAGATATAGGCTGAATAGATTTTCAGATTTTCTTAGTATGCCTTTAATTTCTGCTATGTTCTTCATCCAAAATGAACCAAGGCTTTGCAAAAGATACCTTTTACTTTGACTAGCATTCATTTGAGATTGAATGGATAGCTATGTGATTAGATGTTATGTGTTGGAGTGCTCGATGGTTCTATGGTCTACAGACTACAATCAGTAGATTTTTAAGCCACCCACTTAGGAAAAAGAAAATTCTAGCTAAATTTGGAGATTGCTGGTTATTTAACAAGCTATTATCTCCAGGGCATTTCGTTCATGGCTAGAAACTAGAAAGAACTCTCAAGGAGATAAGAGGTTTCTTATGTTAATTGGTGCCTCACAACGAAAGCAAAATGAAATGGGATGTATGAACCAATGTTGCTGCAAGGGAATGAGTCAAAGGCAGAAAGGATGGTTCCAGCTTTGTATGAACCAATGACATGACATGACAATATTGTTTTCGATGCTTTCTAATGTATTCTTCAAGATTCATGAGTTCTAAATGCAAGACCTTGAAAACCTACATATTATTCATCCATAATCAGCAAAATAAATATTCTCAAAATAGTGATTATAATCAACAAAATAAATATTCTCAAAATTCATAAGTTCTAGAAGCAAGATCTTGAAAACCTACATCCTATTCATTTATAATCAGCAAATCAAATGTTCTCAAAATAGTGATTATAGTATCGTAATATAGGGCAAAAACTTACCATTCTTGCTTTGATCTGTGCAAAGCTTCTCGATCCTGCAGAGTGTCCCATCTTTTGTATATTACGACTAGTCTTGTTTCGTTCACTTTGTATCTGCATCTGTTTGTGAAATCAAAATGATTCACACACATGTATAATACACCATATAGAATAGAACATTACATTTATAATTTATCTTTGATGCCTCACTATTCCAAATGTCAATAAGTTGGTGCCATTGATCTAGAATTTAATAGTTAATTTCTAATTCTAAAAGAGTACAAACAGTATGTAATAAATTTTGGACTATCAAAGATTCATATTCAATAAGTCATATTAAGCCTATTGAACAATAAAATGTATCATGCGTGTACATCAAACACAAACAGATTTTGATGTCCATAGCTACTGCCAACTATTAAAAACACAGAATTTAGAGAAATATTTCTTTATTTTCTTTGATTCTTAAATATAATGACTGATCAAAAGTGAAGAAATTATTTTTTAGCTAATTACAAGTTCAAAGTACACCAACCACCTTAACAAAAAAAAAATGGTTTCTATGGCTTCGAGCACAACTCCTAACCAACATTTCAAAACACCTACTCCTATGTCACAAAGCTAATGTTCAGAAAGTAAGGAAAAGGATATATTATACTGTAGCCTTGAGTCTCCTTCTCTCTCATCCTGTGGTAGCTGGCGCCGTTTGGCCCTTGGAGTTGAATAGCATGAGAAAGGCTTTGTTCATGCATCATGGATTTGGTATCATTTTCATATTATCATGAGAACAGAACTCTCAGAAATTGAAAATTTAGCAGCCCAAAGATGAATCCTTCTGATCAAAAATCCCCAAACCCCACAAAATATCATGCTTCTACCCAAATTAATCCCTCAAAACTTGAAGAGAATAACTCACACCACCACAACTTGCACAAAATCTCGAGAAAAAACCCCAATCAGAACCTAAGAAAACCCTCCGATCTCCCTCATGTACTCTCCTTCCCCACGGATCTCCAAGAAAGAGAATGAAATGAAAAGAAAAAGAAGTGGAAAGAAAAAAGAATGATCAATCTATATGGGAAAAGCTCTTACCTTTCAATTTTTTTGTGTCTTTCTTTTGTTTTCATTGAATTTTCCAATGATTTCCCTCGACTTTTCCTCTATTTTTGCCTTCCTCAGAGTCTCAATCTGGAGGGAGGCTTCCCCGACTTTTCCTTTGTTTCTCCCATCGGGTGGGAGGCATGGAGTGGCCGAACAGGGAAGTTTGGACGATGGCCAGGGCTTTGCATAAGAGTTTAAATCACAATATTATCAATCAATTTAGAAATGGATGCAATTTTTTCCTTAATGGTTAAGACAGAAGTTATGTCATTTAAAGTCTTGGTTCAAAACTTCATATATTTTTTTATGCATATATTTTTACTAAAATTTATAAAATATATATTATATTTTATTTATAAAATATATATAATCTATCTAATAGGCCAATCTCAAACTTATGCCAAATCTGAATGAATATTAATTTTAAATTCCATACCTATTCCAAACCCAATATGCTATATGGGTTTTATTATAATTTGGAATAGATCGGATATCTGAAACAAATCTATCTAACTGATTTTATTAATTTTTTGTTAGATTAAATGACATACTAATTAATGGTAGGAATAGAGATATAAAATTTTTTTTGTCGCCTATGTTTTTAAGATTAGCTAATATTAATATGTACTTATAGCTGCCACTTTAATTTTATATTGATTAAATATAGAATTTCTCATTTATTACCTTATTAATCAATAATATCTATGAACTTATATTTGGTATTTCATTATAAATGTGAGAAGATATAATTGCCCAGCATTTACCAAAATATGGCTAAATTAATACCACGAAAAGATTTATACTTAGCATTTTATCATAAATATGGGGTAAGATCTATTTTCTCAGTATTTTCAAAAATATGGCTAAATTAATATCGTGAAAAAATTTATACCTAGTATTTTATCACAAATATGGCATAAGATTTAATTTCCCAACAAACATGACTAAGCATCGTGAAAAAAATTTATACCTAGCATTTTATCATAAATGCAGGGCAAAATCTAGTGTTTACTATTTTTTTTCAAAAATATAGCTAAATTAGTGTCACAAAAAATAAAATTTTTTGTAGTGACTTAATTAAAATTATGATGAATCCCATAGATTAGGATAATGATTTTAGGACCATGATGAAATCATACCAGTGAGATCTAAAATCTTGATAGCCCATTCTAAAATTTTTACAATCGTAGGATTATTGAGTCAGAGATCAATGATATTGGTAAGACTGACATATCCTATGTATGCTCAATGAAGAAGATGATTAATCTGATAGTCACTTATGTGGAGATACTAATATAAGGATGTAGATGCTTACTAGAGAATGAGTTCACTAAACTGATCCATAAAGAGAACATCTGATAGAGTCTTACAAGTATATCAAAAGATAGTTCTTTGGTGAGAGTGGTGCAAGTGATCTTTAGATCTGAGGTCACCATGGTACCTTATGTATATAGATCTATACTTTGGTTCATACCCCAACATGATGAAGAAAATTTATGGTAGTGCTGAAGGAACCAGATCTAGGATTTCAGGATTAGATCTTGAAATTTTTTCAAGATCAGACAGCGGAAGATCAAAATAAATCAAAAATTTATCTTATAATATCAGAGAATTTCTAGATCTAAGATCTTATTACATGATTATTACATGGCATTAAATCAAAAATTAAAATATAAAAAATAAGAACAACATGTTGATCATATCAATATGTTTCTATACTACATCTAATGTATGTAAAATATAATAGATCAGATCTATTACCTTGCAAGTTAGATATTCTAACTTTGCTGATCTTGGCTTGAGGATGATGTTGCGAGCTGCACATACGTTCGGCCTCTAGAAGTCGTCCACACGAGTCCACGAATCACGATCAGAAGTTTTGATCTAGAAAATCAGTACAGTATGCTAGTATTGCGTTGATCCTTCTTCGATGGTCGATCAGATGCCTCCTTCTTCTTGATTTGAACTCTTCTAAAGATGAAAAGTAGGAGAAAAGTTTTAGATGAAATACTCTCAGAAAACTTACAGATGGAGGAAGGGAAGAGATGAACCCAGCAACTCTAGAAGAAGATCCTCTTCTTCTTCTCTTTGCTCTAACCCAAACACCTAGTTTTGTGTCTATTAGATCTCTATGCCCCAAGACTCTTTCTCTTTGATTTTTAGACATCCCAAAGGTCTCTCAATGCTCTATGTTTTATAAAAATTTTATGAAAAAAATTATTTTAAATAGAGAGATATGAAGAATCTTTGTCTAGGTCAAATACCAAGTCAAGGATTATCCAAATAAGGCAAGATAAGGGCACCCAACTCTTGGACGTCCCCTCCTTTTTCTACCGTGGACTACCAGCAAAGGGTGCATATTATGTACCATAAAAGCCACAAAAATTTCAAAAAAATCTAGATAAAATCAGTGCTATAAGGAAAAAGTTTTGGTTTCTTAAAACTCTATCTCATAGAATTTGAAATCTAAACTAATTCTTACTTTGACTTAATCCACAACCACATTCCATGTAAGAGAGAAAGAGAAAAAAATTTTGGGCATGTGTGAAGACCTGGGAGAGAGGGTTTTGTTGCATAAAATAAGAGAGAGTGGGCGTGGGATAAGAGAGAGTGGGCGTGGGGGGCTAAGGTGGCACAAGATGGAATCCTAGTCTTACTAGGATTCAATCTATGACATGTTCAAATTTGGTTTCTCAAACCAAATCAAACCAAAACCAAATCAATCCAATTAAAATAGGTCTTAACTCAATTAAGAATCTAATTTAATCAGATTATATTAGATTTAAATCTAATTTAATTTTTTAATCAAATTAAAAATTAGGTTGATCCAAGTCCTAATTGAACTAGGATTAGTTTTTTCTTGCACTTGGCTTATCCAATAAACCAATAGACTTGATCCAATCAAGCCCAAACCAAATTTAACTAAATCATATTTAATTAGACATAATCTCAATCCTTTGGCTTCATCAAATTAAATTATTTAGTAATTGAATTGCTAATCGATCCTCTTGTAATACTTGCACTAGGTTAAATATCAATCGTATTGATCGTTTAACCCTAGAATGATTCTTAATCGTTGATCAACCATCTAATCGGATCGTAAACTCTAATGTGTGTGACCTCATAGGTCTGAACCTAAGTCAGTAGCATAAAAATAAATTTTTATACCAATCGAAGTGACCATCTAGCAATGGTACCCGATGGTCGAATAGGTCGAATGTGTAGAACAACATCCTTAGAACCCATGCGGATATAGTTTCCATATAATTCATCTCCTTGATCAAAATGCTCATAGGACACCTCAGAGTTTAACTGTCAACTCTGATCAGGTTGTCCACATTGTATTTCAAAATATCAAATCCATCTGATGGATTATCCTGACCAAGATTTTGCTAAATTAAAATACAGTGATTCATTCTTCTCCAACTCTTGGAGTGGTCAATCTTATCTTGATCACACTCCGACTTCGTAAGTACTTGACTGTGCCCAGAAGCCTTCCATCACTGAATTAAAAATTCAGTTAGTCCAATACCAAAGCACAGTGAGTTGCTTGCAAATCACTGAGGCAATCTCAGATCTAAGGGATACTTATACCTATATCTCATCAGAGACATTCTTGACAGCAGAATGCTTTGGAGTTGGTCACGTTCTATGACGATGTACTCTTACATCTCATCTGTATGCCATATCAGTGTCTCCACACTCCTTAGTTAAGAGGACAACCAACCCATATGGCTTACAGCGACCTATGCTCAATAGAAGCTGTCGTCCTTATTAACAGTCCATCATTTAGTCGTGAATAATTTTAAGGACTAATCGATAAATTCTCTCTTTATCGAATCTAAATAGTCCTAAGGACTTCATCACAACAATGGAGTTTATTAGAAGATGAAAACTTGTGATGAAAATATCAAAACTATATTTTATTTATTAACAAATCAATAACAATACAACGTTGCTCAACCGTCAATAGGTTGATGATTAGCTTTTGAGACATATTTCTCAACAACTCCCACTTATCCTAAAGCCACTCGGCACAGTATCTAATACCCATCTTCGATTTGTGGTTATCGAACTCCTTTATCGTCAGGGCTTTAGTGAAGGGATCGGCCAGGTTCTCCTTTCCATCGATCTTCTGAAAGTCAACGTCACCTCGATCCACGATCTCTTAGATTAGGTGGAAGTGACGCAAAATATGCTTCGTCCATTGGTGTACTTTGGGTTCCTTCGCCTGAGCTATGGCACCAGTGCTATCGCAGTAGAGCAGGATCGAACCATCGAGGGAGGGTGCTACTTTGAGCTCGATGATGAATTTTCTTAGCCACACAGCTTCCTTCGCAGCATCTGATGCTGCGATGTACTCCACCTCACAAACAAAGTCTGCCACAATATGCTGCTTGAAACTTTTCCAGCAGATGGCTCCACCATTCAGAGTAAAGATATAACCCGACACGCTTCTGCTGTCATCATGGTCAGATTGAAAGCTGAAGTCTGTGAACCCTACAAGTTTTAAATCTGATTCGCCATAAACCAACCATTGGTCCTTAGTATTTCTCAAATACTTAAGGATGGCTTTAACCACTTTCAAGTGATTTTTTCTAGGATCAGATTGGTATCTACTCACTATTCCTAATGAGTATGCCACATCTGGTCTTGTACATATCATGGCGTACATGATAGAACCCACGATCAAAGCATATGGGACTCTACTCATATGCTTTCTCTCTTCAGGAGTTGTCGGATAATCTTTTTTAGAGAGAAAATTTTCATGGCTTATTGGTAGATAGCCCTTCTTGGAATCCTCCATGCTGAACCTCTTTAGCATAGTGTCTATGTACGTGGACTGAGATAATTCAAGCATCCTTTTAGATCTATCCCTATAGATCTTCATTCCTAAGATGTAGGATGCTTCACCCAAGTCCTTCATGGAGAACTGCGATGACAACCAAACTTTTATTCCCTGTAGTGTGGGGATGTCATTCCCGATTAAGAGAATGTCATCCATGTACAAAATAAGGAATACTACAACTGGACTATTTGCCCATTTATAGATGCAGGGCTCTTCTCCATTCTTAACAAAGCCATATGTTTTGATCACCTTATCAAAATGCATGTTCCAACTCTAAGAAGCTTGCTTCAATCCATAAATAGATCTCTGAAGCTTGCATATCTTGGACTCATCTGTGGATGTAAATCCCTCAGATTGTATCATATACACCTCTACGGTCAGCTCTCTATTCAGGAAAGCTGTCTTTACATCCATTTGCCAGATCTCATAATTCAGATGGGCAGCTATTGTAAGCATTATCCGAATGGATTTGAGCATTGCCACAGGGAAGAACGTCTCAACATAGTCAATACCATAATGTTAACGATACCCCTTGGCAACCAGATGGACTTTATAGGTCTTCACCTTTCCGTCTACGTCCCTCTTTTTTTTGAAGATCCATTTACACCCAATGGGTTTAACCCCTTCAGGTGGGTCAACCAATGTCCATACATCGTTGACCTTCATGGACTCCATTTCGGATTTCATGGCTTCAAGCCATTTCTCAGAATCAGGTCTCTACATTGCATCCATATAGGTGATTGGATCCTCATCGTTCTCATCGAGTTCAATGGGATCACCGTTCCAGATCAAGAAACTGTAGTATCTGTCTGACTGATGCGGTACTCTATCGGATCGTCTTAATGATGTAGGTACATTGGGCTTCAGATCTGATCTAATCAAATCTGACTCAAGTTCAGCTATTTGTGTCGGTCCTTCTACCTGTTGAACTTCATCAAGTTCAACCTTAGAGGCAACGGTTCCTTCACTAAGGAACTCCTTTTCTAAAAAGATTGCCTTAAGGTTGACGAATACCTTTTGTTCATCAGCATGGTAGAAAAAATATCCTTTGGTCTCTTTAGGGTACCGTATGAATGTGCATTTGTCAGACCTAGATCCAGGTTTATCTGTAACAAGCCGTTTGATATAGGTCGGGTACTCCCAGACCTTAAGGTGTGAAAGTGCTGGCTTACGCCCTGTCCATATCTCATATGGAGTCTTAATTACAGACTTACTTGGAATCCTATTTAACAGATAATAGGTCGATTCAAGTGCATATCCTCAGAAGGATATCGGCAAGCTGGCAAAACCCATCATGGATCGGACCATGTCTAACAGAGTCTGATTTCTCTTTTCAGACACATCATTATGCTGTGGTGTTCCTGGAGGAGTAAATTGGGAGAGAATCCTATTCTTTTCTAGATATATGAAAAACTCACCAGAAAGGTATTCCCCTCCTCGGTCAGACCGAAGAGTTTTAATACTCTTCCCAGTTTATTTTTCTGCTTCATTTTGGAATCATTTGAACATTTCAAATGAATCCGACTTATATTTCATCAGATAGACATATCCATATCTGAATAGATCATCCATGAAAGTGATGAAGTAAAAATATCAACCTCTAGCACTTGTGCTCATGGGCCCGCATACATCAGTATGTACTAGGCCCAAGAGCTCAGTAGCTCTCTCACCTTTTTCAGTAAAAGGTGATTTGGTCATTTTATCAAGAAGACATGATTCACATGTTAGAAGTGATTCACAATCTCTGACTTCGAGGATTTTCTCTTGAGTCAATCTGTTTATCCTGTTTTTGTTTATATGACCTACCCTATAGTTCCATAAGTAGATATCTGATATACTATCTAATCTAGGATGCTTGCCAATAGAATAGACTATGTTAACAGATTATGATAACATATATACACCATTGTTCAAATGTCCACAAAAAATAATGACACCATTCATAATGATATTACAAACTTATTTCTTTATTGAAATTTCATAATCATTTTTGGCCAGAAGGCTTATAGAAATGACATTTAAAAAGAAACTGAGACAGAAATGACAATCATTAAGAATAATGGTATGGAACTCAAATATAAGTTTCAAGATTCCTAATGCTAGAACTAGAATTGGTCTTCCATCTCCAACATTCAGGAACCTCTCACCTTGCTCGAATCTCCTACTGACCTGCAACCCCTGCAATGAATTGTAAATATGGTAAGGGCTATTGGTATCCAATACCCAGTTAATTATATCACAAATAGAGAAATTACAAGGAGTTATCATATAAATACCTTGTCCAGCAACAGCTTGCTTCTTTCTCTGGCTGTTCGGATCCAGGGAGGCAATATACTGAAGATAGTTTCTTTTCCAGTGCCCCCACTTCTTGCAAAAGAAGCATTCAGCTTGACTCTTATTGGGCTTGATCTTTTTGGTTTGGCCCTACACTGATGTTCCAACCTGAACTTGCACCTTCTTCACTTTCTTCTTCTTGTTCTTCTTTCCTTTCTTAAAGGGTCAAAAATAAGAAGACGAACCTCCCACTAAGTTTATCGACTCTTTATGGAGTTGGTGATTCTTCTTAAAGTTCTGAAGCAACCCCAGTAACCCGTAATAGTTTACTTCAGGCTTTGTTATTTTGTAATGAGTGAGGAATGGGAGATAAGGCTTGGGCAGCGAGTTCAGTATTGCATCTTTTCCAAGCTACTCATGCAAGAGAAAGTCGAGCTTGCTCAAACGCTCTATCAGCTCGATCATGTACAATACATGATCAGTGGCAGAGGCACCATCTCGCATTTTGGCATTGAAGATGGCACAACTAGTCTTGTGCCTCTCCACATCATCGGGTGTGCCAAAGGCATCCTCCAATACTTGAAGCATGTCCTTTGGCTGAGTCGTCTCAAATCTGTGACTGAACTCATTGCTCATGACAGCCAGCATGATGCAGTGCACTGTGGTCCGGTCATTGAGCCATCTTTGGTAAGTGTCTTTGACTGTTCCACATGCATTGGCAGCTAGCTCCTCAGGTGCAGGATCCGTTATCACATATAGGATCCATTCATGCTCTAGGACTATCTTCAACTTTTGATACCAGCTACCGAAGTTGGGTCCCATCAACTTATCATTATCCAACAATGATCGAAGTGATAGAGAAGTGGCCATATCTGCATAAAAAAAAATCAAAATCTAATTAGTAATTGATTCATTAAACCTAAAGATTTAGACTTTAATCAAAATATTTCTCCCACTATTTTATTCGAATTGATAGCCTCTACCTTCAATTCAAGGAATTACCCTAATTTCTTAGTGGGTACTGGAATCTACTTAGACTGCACACAAGCCCAATTTTGGTTGGCCAACCCATTTACATCTAAGGGTAGGTTCATAACCAATTATTTCTCTAAATAATTTTTAGTAATTTTATTTTTGCCCCAGTCCCTATTCAGTAGGCTTTGGCTTCCACTGAAAAAGTCTGATTAGGTCCAACCATTAACATGATCATACTTGGTCCATCTAGCCAATGAATGATTAGGCCCAACTTTGGTTGGCTAATCTAACCACCATTTACAAAGATACAGTCAAGAAATCATATTATGAATGACAATTTCATCAGTCGATAAGCACCAGGTCTCTGGGCCTCCAATGATTATCCAACTGAAGGACCCATGATCATCCACTTAATGGGAGGCTATGAACTAGTTATCATCATAACTATTTTATTTTAAGGATCTAATAATTTTAGAGGATTTAATTGATTTAGAAGATGAGGTCAGATGAACTAGCTTATCATGATCCTCCCACTGGCTTCACCAAGTCAGCTTAAGGGAGACCATTAAAAGGGCTGGTCTAGGAGCACCTAAATCAGTCACACTGATTTACCTAACTGACACGGATCAGCTCGAATAGTCAAGTGATCCGATCAAAATATAATTTCACTAAGAGGTCAGATAAGTTCGATCGGTGGAAAGATTTGCTAAAGCTTGCCTTAGACACCATCAGAAATGGCCAGGTAAGCAGGCTGCCAATTAAAAACCACCAGTCTGGTTTATCTTAGACACCAATTGGTTTAATTAGTTTTGATTAGATCAACCTAACAGTTCATGCTAGATCGCTTAGCGAAGAATCAAGTCCATTTGGTTCTCGTTAAAGATATGGACTTGACCAACTACAACTATTGTAATTGATCTAGAGAATCCTTGGTCTAATCTAAGACAATAATTGATTAGATTTAATCAATTCTCTAATTAAGTCTATCTTTAATCTAACCTCAGGTCTAACCCAATTAACGGACCTAATTTTCACTAACCTATTAACCCAATGTGTTATGGTTTGTGTCTTAGGTTCTTTAATTCACAATCCTAGAACCTAATCAAACAACTTCTTAATTCTCAATTAAGTTTTGGGCTGAGGGTTGGGGTTCGGCTTTTCGAAAATAATTTTCATATTCGTAAAATATTTTTATAACATGGTTCTACCAACCAAGTTGTATGTTTGATTCATAATCAAAATGTAAGTGAAATAAGCATGAAACTACTTTAGATCTAATCTAAACAGATTCATGTAATTGAAATAATTTTAACTTTAAACTGCGCAAATTTTTTAGATAAATATATGATGATTTTTTACGTAAAAATTATTAACAAAGAGATTTTATTTTAGATTTAAATATTTTTTAAATTTAATAAATCATAAATTTAATCTAGATCACATCTAACAAATTTATGATTAAAGATAGATCTACATGAACTAGGACAACCTTTACACTGTAAGGGGTAAACCTTACAGCAGGACAACCTACAGTTCGTGATTGATCTGAAAATTTTAATTTTAGATTTAACAATCAGATTATAAATTAAATCTAATCTAAAAAATAATCTAAGTATGTATAAATAATCATGTAATAAATAACCTAGGCTCTAGTCCCAATTGAAGGAACCAGATCTAGGGTTTCAGGGTTAGATCTTGAAACTTTTTCAAGATTAGGCAGTGGAAGACTAAAATAAATAAAAAATTTATCTTATAAAATCAAAAAATTCTTAGATCTAAGATCCTATTATATGATTATTATATGGTATTAAATCAAAAATTAAAATATAAAAAGCAAGAACTACATTTTGATCATATCAACATGTTTCCATACTACATCTAATGTATATAAAATATAATAGATCAGATCTATTACCTAGCAAGTTAGATGTTGTAACTTTACTGATCCGGATTTAAGGATGATGTTGTGAGCCACACATGCATCCAACCTCTAAGAATCATCCACATAAGCCCACGAATCCGGATCAGAAGTCCTGGTCTAGAAAATCAGCCAGTATGCTAGTACTGCACTGATCCTTCTTTGATGGTCGATCAGATGCCTCCTTCTTCTTGATTTGGACTCTTCCAAAGATGAGAAGTAGGAGAAAGAGTTTTAGATGAGACACTCTCAGAAAACTCATAGATGGAGGAAGGAAAGAGATGAACCCAGCAACTATAGAAGAAGACCCTCTTCTTCTTCTCTTTGCTCTAACCCAGACACCTAGTTTTGTGTCTATTAGATCTCTATGCTCCAAGACTCTTTCTCTTTGATTTTTGGATGCCCCAAAGATCTCTCAATGATCTATGTTTCATAAAAATTTTATTAAGAAATTTATTTTAAATAGAGAGATATGAAGAGTCCTTTTCTAGGTCAAATACCTAGTCAAAGATTATCCAAACAAGGCAAGACAAGGGGCGCCCAACTCTTGGGCATACCCTCCTTCTTTTTCTACCATAGAACACCAAAAAAGGGTGTATATTATGTGCCATAAAAGTCACAAAATTTTTAATAAAAATCTAGATAAAATCAGTGCCATAAGAAAAGAGTTTTGATTTTCTAAAACTCTATCTCATAGAATTTGAAATCTAAACTAATTCCTACTTTGACTTGATCCACAACTACATTCCATGTAAGAGAAAAAGAGAGAAAAGTTTTGGGTGTGAATAAAGACCTGAGAAAGAGGGTTTTATTGCACAAAATAAGAGAGAGTGGGCATGGGATAAGAGAAAGTGGGTGTGGGGGCCTAAGGTGGAGCAAGGTGGAATCCTGGTCTTACTAGGATTCAATCTATGACTTGTTCAAATTTTATTTCTCAAACCAAATCAAGCCAAAATCAAATTAATCTAATTAAAATAGATCTTAATCTAATTAAGAACCTAATTTAATCAGATTAAATTAAATTTAAATCTAATTTAATTTTTTAATCGAATTAAAAATTAGGTTGACCCAAGTCCTAATTGAACTAGGACTAGTTTTTTCTTGCACTTGGCTTATCCAATAAACCAATTGAATTTGATCCAATCAAGTCCAAACTAAATCTAATTAGATTATATTTAATTAGACTTAATCTCAGCCCTTTGTCTTAATCAAATTAAGTCAATTAGCAATCGAATTGCTAGTCGATCCTCCTACAACACTTGCACTAGGTTAAATGTCAATTGTATTGATCGTTTAACCCTAGAACGATTCTTAATCATTGATCAACCATCCGATCAGATCATGAACTCTAATATGTGTGATCTCATAGGTCCGAACCTAAGTCGGTAGCACAGAAATAAATTTTTATACCAATCGAAGTGACCATCTAGCAATGATACCCGACGGTCGGATAGGTCGAATGTGTAGAACAACATCCTTAGAACCCATGCGGATATAGTTTCTATATAATTCATCCCCTTGACCAAAATGCTCATAGGATACCTCAGAGTTCAACTATCAACTTTGATCAGGTTGTCCATATTGTATTTCAAAATATCAAATCCATCTGATGGATTACCTTGGCCAAGATTTTGCTAAATTGAAATACAGCGACTCATTCTTCTCCAACTCTTAGAGTGGTCAATCCTATCTTGATCACACTCCAACTTCACAAATACTTGACTATGCCTAGAAGCTTTCTATCACTGAATTAAAAATTCAGTTAGTCCAGTACCAAAGCACAGTGAGTTGCTTGCAAGTCACTGAGGTGATCTCAGGTCTAAGCGACACTTATACCTATATCCTATCAGAGACATTCTCGACAGCAGAATGCTCTGGAGTTGGTCACGGTCAATGATGATGTATCCTTATATCTTATCTGTATGTCATACCAGTGTCTCCATACTCCTTAGTTAAGAGGACAACCAATCCATATGGCCTACAGCAATCTATGCTCGATAGAAGCTGTCGTCCTTATTAACAGCCCATCATTTGATCGTGAACAGTTTTAAGGACTAATCGATAAACCCTCTCTTTATCGAACCTAAATAATCCTAAGGACTTCATCACAACAATGAAGTTCATTAGAAGATGAAAACTTATGATGAAAATATCAAAAATATATTTTATTTATTAACAAATCAATTACAATACAAAGTTGCTCAACCATCAACAGGTTGACGATTGGCTTTTGGGACATATTTTTCAACAGTCTAAAATTTTTTCAATCGTAGGATTATTGAGTCGGAGATCAATGATATTGGTAAGACTGGCACATCCTATGTATGCTTGATGGAGAAGGTGATTAATCTTTCAGTCACTTATGTGGAGATACTAATATAAGGATGTAGGTGCTTACTAGAGAAGGAGTTCACTAAACTGATCCATAGAGAGAATATCTGATAGAGTCTTACAAGTATGTCAAAAGATAGTTTTTTGGTAAGAGTGGTGCAAGTGATCTTTAGATCTGAGGTCACCATGGTACCTTATGTATATAGATCTATACTTTGGTTCATACCCCGACATGATGAAGGAAATTTATGGTAGTGCAGTACGTGTAATTAAAAATTTTATGCAGCAAAAATAATAAATTAAATAATTTAATTTTAATCACATGTATAAGATCTAATCTTAAACTATCATATCAGGATCTTTGATATGAAAAATATATACTTTAGATTTAAAAATAAAAATCACATCAATCTCATCGATGCTGAAATCTTAGATCTAACTTTTAGATCAACTATATGATCAAAATAAATTAGTAACAATTATCAAATCAATTTTAACTTAGTCTCCTCTAATCTAACACTTGGAGTTGACATTCTTTAGGTCACTCATAGCTACATGAAGTCATCTAGTCTCTATAAAAAAATCCACACACAGTCTGGCGCAGATCAGGGGCTCGGAGATGCTAGTCTGCAAACAGCTTCGACAGCTGATCTCTTCCTTCTTCTACAAGCATCATGGATACTCCAAAGTGATAGGAGATTTGGATGAAGAAGAGAGGAGGAGGAGAAGAGGCTCTGAAAATAAAAAATCTATAAGAGAATTGATCATGGGATGTCCAAAAGAGGGGTCCCCTTTTTATAGACTAGGAATTAGGACTTTCCAAGAAAGGATGCCATGAATCAATGCCAAAATCTCTTTTTGGCATCTCCAAAAATTCCAAAAAAATCATTAGGAGCCAAAGAATTCTTCAAGAAAATTAAGAAAAAAAATAATATGACTCTAATAATATACCATATATAAAATTTTTTTTTCTTAATCAACATTTTATCTCTAATTCAGATTGCATTTGAATTAGGCAAGAGATAATATTATGACTCATCAGCTATAGTCGACCACCCTTATTGGATCCTCTCTCATGATGCCAAAAATCACAACCCAAATCCAATTAGGCATGGAGAAATTGGCATGGATCCAGATGTGGCGCAAAAGATAAGGATAGAGTCCTAGTCTGACTTGGACTCTTCATTTCTAATTCAATTCTGATCCAAATCAAATTTGACTTAAAACCACTGATAGAAATAAACTTAATCTAATTAAAAATCTAAATATCTCATCAAATTTCTAACTCAATTAAAAATTAATCGAGTCCAAATTCTAATCGAATCAAGATCAAATTTTCATTGTAATCGGGTTTGATCATATCAATCTCAATCTGAGTCGAACTTAATCTAATTCAATTAGACTTATTCCAAAGCTCTTTACTCAATCAAATTGAGTCAATCAGTAATCTAATTACTAATTAATTCTCCATAAATAGTAGAGTCTCAGTCCCAATGGGATTCTCTCACAGAGTCCTAGTCTAAGTAGGACTCTTCACCAGAGTCACAATCCAATTGGACTCTTCAGCCATCAAATCTGACCAAATCTTCTAATGCATGTGACCCCATAGGTTCAAACCTAAGCCAATAGTATAAGAATAACTTTCTATACCAATCGATGTAACTATCTAGTAATGATGACCCGACGGCTGGATAGATCGAAGTGTTGCAAAGCAACCTTCTAGAACCTACTGGCATATGATTATTGTATAATTCATCCCTTTGACCCAAATGCTCAAGATGATGAGGGTTTAACTGTCAACTCTAATTAAATCAACTATATTATATTTCAACCTTTCAAATTCATCTCATGGATTATCCTGATCAAGATTTTGCTAAATTGAAATACACTGATGCATATCTCCTACCAATTCAGAGGGGTCAATTCTACCTGACTCATACACTGACTTGATAAGTACTTGACTGTACCTAATATCATTCCATCACTAAGTTAGAAACTCTAATAGTCTGATACTAAAGTACAGTGACATGCTTACAAGTCACTATGATGTCTCAGATCGGAAGAACACTTATACCCATACCCTTCACAAGCTAGTCTTGACAGTAGAGTGCTCGGCACATGGTCATGTTCAATGTGAATGTACTCCTACATTCTATCTGCATGCCATAACAGTGTCTCCATACTCTTTGGTTAAGAGGACAACCAACTCATATAGCACACAATAATCTACACTTGATATTGTTATCGTCTTAGTAATAGTGTATCATTTAGTCGCGAATAATTTTAAGGACTTAACAACAAATCCTCCTTTATCGATTAATATATATAGTCCTAAAGACTTCATGACAATACAGGAGTTCAAAGATGGTCAATTTGTAATGAAAATATCAAATAATTTTTATTAATAAAAATTCATATACAGTTTACAAGATGAGCACAATCGTCTAACGATTAGCTTTGGGACATATTTTCCAACAACTCCCACTTGGACTAAAGCCAATCGGTACAGCATTGTATACCCATCTTCGATTTGTGGTAATCAAACTCTTTGATTCTGAGAGCTTTAGTAAATGGGTCGGCCAAGTTCTTCCTTCCATCGATCTTCGAAAGGTCGACGTCACTTCAATCCACGATCTCCTAGATAAGATGATAACAGCGCAGAATATGTTTGGTGCGCTGATGGGATCTCGACTTCTTGGCTTGAACAATAGCTCCAGTATTATCACAGTATAACAAGACAGGGCCATCAATGGAGGGTGTCACTCCGAACTCGTCGATGAACTTCCACAACCATATAGCTTTCTTCGCAGCATCGGATGCCATGATATACTCTGCTTCGCAAACAAAATCTACCATAGTATTCTACTTGAAACTTTTTCAATAGATTGCTCCACCATTTAAGGTAAAAATATAATCCAACATACTCTTACTATCGTCATGGTCTGACTGAAAGCTGGAGTCGGTGAACCCCACAAGTTTTAAGTCAGTTTCATTATACATAAGCCACTGGTCCTTTGTATTTCTTAAATACTTAAGAATGATCTTTACGACCTTCCAGTGGTTTTCTCCTAGATCAGATTGGTATCTACTCACTATCCCTAATGAGTATGCCACATCTGGTTTTGTATATATTATGACATATATAATAGAATCCACTGTCGAAGCATATGGAACTCTACTCATATGCTCTCTCTTTTGAGAAGTTGTCAGACAATCTCCTTTCGAAAGAAAAATTTCTTGATCTATCGGAAGATAGCCATTCTTAAAATTCTTCATACTGAACTATTTCAGCATAGTATCTATGTACATGGATTGAGAGAGCCCGAGCAGCCTCTTAGATCTATTCCTATAGATCTTCATCCCTAGGATATAGGCTGCTTCTCCCAGATTCTTCATGGAGAATTGTGACGACAGCCATACTTTTATTTTCTATAATCCAGAGATATCATTTTCGATTAAGAGAATATCATTCACATACAACACAAGAAATATAATTATCGAACTATTTGTCTACTTATATATGTAGGGTTCCTCTCCATTCCTAATGAAGCCATACATTCTGATCACATTATCAAAACGTATGTTTCAACTCTGAGATACTTGCTTCAATCCATAAATGGATCTCTAAAGCTTGCACATCTTAGACTCATCTGTGGATATGAACCTTTCAGATTGTATCATATACACCTCTTCGTTCAGCTTTTCATTTAGAAAAGCTATCTTCACATCTATTTGTCAGACTTCATAGTCTAGATATGCTACTATCGCAAGTATGATCTAAATGAATTTGAGCATTACCACAAGAAAAAATATCTCATCATAGTCAATACCATAATGCTGACGATAACCCTTAGCAACCAAATGGGCTTTATAGGTCTTTACCTTCCCGTCTGCACCCTTGTTCCTCATGAAGACCCACTTACACTCTATGGGCTTTATCTTTTCAGGTGGGTCAACTAATGTTCATACATTGTTGACCTTCATGGACTTCATTTCGGATCTCATGGCTTCAAGCTATTTATCAGAGTTGGATCTCTGTATTGCATCCATGTAGGTGATCGGATCCTCATCATTCTCATCGAGTTCGACAGGATCCCCATCTCTGACCAAGAAACTTAAGTATCTGTCCGACTGATGCAGTACTCTACCGGATCACCTTAAGAATGTTTGTTCATTGGGCTTTAGGTTTGATCTCATCAAATCTAGGTTTGATCTCATCAAATCTAGTTTAGATTCAATCAATAGTGTCGGTTCTTCTACCTGTTGAATTTTGTCAAGCCTGATTTTAGAGGCATTTATTCCTTCACTAAGAAATTTTTTTTCCAAAAAAATATGCCTTCCTACTGACAAACACCTTTTGTTCAGCAGGCAGGTAAAAGTAATATCCTCTTATTTCCTTGGGATACCCTGTAAAATTATACTTATCAGACTTAGGACTGAGCTTGTCAGTTTGTAATCGTTTAACATAAGCTGGACACCCCCAGATCCTAAAGTAAGAGAGGTTCGACCTACGTCTTGACCATATCTCATATGATATCTTACTAACTGACTTGCTCGAAACATTATTGAGCATAAGACAAACTGTTTCAAGTGCATATCCCCAAAAGAAGATCGATAAAGTTACAAACCCCATCATGGACCGAACCATATCCAACAAGGTTTGATTCCTCTTTTCTGAGATGCCATTATGCTGTGGTGTCTCTAGAGGGATCCATTGAGAGAGAATCTCATTCTCTCCTAGATATGTCAGAAATTTACTGAAAAGATATTCACCTCCTTGATCAGACTGAAGAATTTTAATACTTTTTTTAGTTTATTTCTTTACTTTATTATGGAATTATTTGAATATTTCAAATAATTCAGACTTCTGTTTCATCAAGTAGATGTACCCATACCTAGATAGGTCGTTTGTGAATGTGATGAAGTAGCTATACCCTCCTCTGGCACATATGCTCATGGGTCCACATACATTGGTATGTATCAAACCCAGCACATCACGAGCTCATTCACCATTTTCAATAAAAGGTGACTTGGTCATCTTTCCAAGCAAACAAGACTCACAGGTAGTTAACGATTCATAATCATGTTTATCAAGAATTTCTTCTTGAGCCAACCTGTTCATCCCGTTCTTGTTGATATGATCTAGCCTACAATGCCAAAGGTAGGCATCTGTGACATCATCTATTCTAAGATGTTTATTTGAAATATACATTACATTAGGCCCAGATACAATATAGATACCATTGTTCAACTATCCACATAAAATTGTAACACCATACAAAATGATATCACAAATTTTTTTTTTTATTGATATTTCATAATTTGAATTGGCCAAAAGGTCTATAAAAATAACATTTAAAAAAAAATAAGACAGTAATGACACTCATTAAGAACAATATACTGAAACTCGAATACAAGCTTGATGATTCCTAAAGCTAGAACTGAAACTAATCTTTCATCTCCAACATTCAGGAATCTCTCACCTTCTCCAAATCTTCTAGTGACCTGAAGACCCTGCAACGAATTACAAATATGAATAGGGCTTCCAGTATCCAATATGCAGGTCATTGTATCTATAAGAGAGAAGTTACAAGGTATTATCACATAAGTATCTTGTCTAGCAACTGATTGCTTCTTCTTCTTTGGCCTGTTCGGGTTAAGAAAAGCGATATACTGAGGACAATTCTTCTTCTAGTGACCTTGCTTCTTATAAAAGAAGCACTTTGCCTAACTTTGATCAGCCTTGAACTTGAGTTTCTGAAACTGACTCCCAGCACCAAGCACCTTCTTATTCTTTTTTTTTTCTTTCTTAAAGGAATGATGACTATCCGAAGAAGATCCTCCCACTACATTCACTGTCTCCTTATGGAGCTGGTGATCTTTTTCAAAAGTCTGTAGCAACCTCAACAAACCATGGTAGTTGACTACAGACTTCGTCATTCTGAAATGACTGAGGAACGATAGTTAGGACTTGGGAAGAGAGTTCAGGATTGCATCTTTCCCTAGCTGTTCATGCAAAGAAAAGCTGAGTTTGCTCAATTTTTTAATCTGCTCCAACATGTATAATATATGATCGGTAATAGATGCACCCTCCCTCATTCGGACATTAAAAATGATGCAACTAGTCTTGTACCGCTAAACATCGTCAGGAGTACCAAAGGAATCTCTCAACACTTGAAGTATTTTCTCTAACTGAGCTTCTTCAAACTTTTGGCTGAACTCGTCATTCATGGAGGCCCGCATGATGTAATGAACCATGGTGTGGTCATTGAGCCACTTCAAATAAGTATCTCAGACCACTCCTCAGGTGTTAGGAGTAGGCTCCTCAGGTGCCGGATCCATTATCACATAAAGGATCCACTCGTGCTCCAGGATAATCTTTAATTTTTGATATCAATTATCAAAATTTGGTCTGGTAAGCTTCTCACTATCCAATAGTGATTGGAGTGACAAGTTTGAGGCCATATTTGTACATACAAAAATAGAACAAAGCCTAATAAGTATATAAATTTATTAATTCTAAAGATTTGAACTTTAGTCTAAAGATTCTCTCACTATTTTATATGAATTGGTAGCTTCTACTTCTAATTCGAGGAATTATCTTAATTTCTTAGCAGGTACTAGAATTCACACAAACTACATATAGGCTTGAGGATGGCTTGATCAACCCTTATGCACCTATGGGTAGGTTCTCAACCAATTATTTCTCTAAACAACTTCTAGTATTTAATTTAGTCCCAAATTCTATTTCAGTAGGTGATGGGCCTCCATTGAAAGTTTCGGTTAGGTCAAACCATTAACATGAACCTACTCAGTGATTTTACCTAATGAGTGATCAGGTCTGAGGATGGCTCGATCAACCTAACCATCATCAGATAGTTCATCAGAGTCATCATATGATAAATGATAATTCTATCATTCAGAGAGAACATCAAACGGATGGCTCCTGCAATGTCAATCAAAAATAATGGATCCTTTATCACTCATCTTAATGGGAGGCTGTGATCTAGTTATCACCATAACCAGTTCATTTTAAGGATCTAATAATTTAGAAGATTAATCGATTTAGAGAAGAGAGAAGAGAAGAAAAGATCAATTCAGTAGACCATAATCCTCCCATTGACTTCACCAAGTCACTGAATCGAATTAGGTCATGCTGATTGAACTGGCACCTAGATCACTCACATTGATCAACCTTAATGGCATGGGCTAATTCAAATCACTTAGTGATCTAATCAAAATCTAATTCACCAAATTAACCAAGTAAGTGAGATCGATGGGAGGGTCTGCCAAGCTTGCTTTAGACATCAAAATGACCAGGTAAGCCACTCCCAATTAAAAACCATCAGTTAAAATGCCAAACTTACCTTCGATACCAATTGGTTAACTAGTTTCGATTTGACCAACCTAGTAGTTCAGGTTCAACCACTGAGCCACAATTAAGATTCATTTGGTCTAATCAAAGACATGGACTTGACCATCTACAACTATTGTACTAAAAAAATCTTGATTAATCTAATTCAATATTTGGTTAGACTTAATCAATTTCTCTATATGGTCAATCAATTTTTTGATTCTAACCTTAAGTCTAATTTAATTAAAGAGGACCTGATTTGAGTTAACCCATGTCCCATGTTTTATGCAATGTCATTAAATCTAAATCACAATTCTAGATCCAATCAACTTGATACTTAATTCTCAATTAAGTTTTGCATCAACATGGTTAAGGTTTCAAAAATAATTTTTTATATAAACCTTTTACATCAAGTCATGAAATCTTTTAGGTCAAATCTAAATTTTTTTATAATTTTAGATCAAAATAATTTTGACTAAATAAGATTAGATGTAACTAACTATCTTCGCAACTTGCATTACATACAACAACACCAAAGATTTCAAGATCTAGGATTTTGCAAGAAAGTAAATTTTCTCTTTTTATTTTTTTCTTCATGGGACCTCACAGTAGCACTCCTACATGCCATGAAGAGCACCCCATTGAATGAGAGAAGAGGGTCATAAAATCTTACTTGCTCCTATGATTGGACGGCCTGGTGATTACCCAATCCGAGTACTTTGCTACTCAAAATATCTAATCTAAATAATAATAATTAGATCTAAAAATAAACTAATTTAAATCTAATCTAAATCATAAATAATCAGATTTAATAATAAAAAATTATATTTAAAGTCATATTAATTCATATCAAAACAACTTGGCTCTAATACTAGTTGAAGAAAATTTATGGTAGTGCAATACATGCAATTAAAAATTTTATGCAGTCAAAATAAAAGATTAAATAATTTAATTTTAATTATATGTATAAGATCTAATCTTAGACTATCATATCAAGATCTTTGATATGAAAAATATATGCTTTAGAGCTAAACATAAAAATCACATCGATCTCATTGATGCAAAAATTCTAGATCTAACTATATGATCAAAATAAATTAATAACAATTACCAAATCAATTTTATCTTATTCTTCACTAGTCCAACACTTAGAGATGATATTTTTCAGATCACTCACAGCCACACAAAGTCATCTGGCCTCTATAAGAAAATTCATGCGAAGACTGACGCAGATCAGGAGCTCGGAGATGCTAGTCTGCGAACAGCTTCGATAGCTGATCTCTTTCTTCTTCTACAAGCACCTTGGATACTCTAAAATGATAAAAGATCTAGAAGGAGAAGAGAGGAGGAGGATAAGTGGCTCTAAAAATAAAAAATCTACAAGAAAATTGATCATGGGACGTCCAAGAGAGGGGTCCCCTTTTTAAAGACTAGGAATTAGGACTTTCCAAGAAATGATGCCATAAATCAATGCCAAAACCCCTTTCTGGCATCCTCAAAAATTCTAAAAAAATTATTAAGATATGGAAAAAAAATTTAGAGTCTCACACACTAAAGGATTCCTCATGAAAATTTTAAAAAATATATAGCTCCAATAATATACCATATATGAAAAATCTCTTTCTTAGTCTGCATCTTATCTCTAATTTGGATCGCATTCAAATTAGGCAAGAGATAATATTATGACTCATCAGCTATAGCTGACCACCCTTATTGGATCCTCTCTCATAATGCCAAAAATCATAATCCAAATCTAATTAGGTGTGGAGAAATTGACATAGATCCAGATGTGGCACAAAAGATAAGGATAGAGTCCTAGTCTGATTTGGACTCTTCATTTCTAATTTAATTCTAATCCAAATCAAATTTAGATTAAAATCATTGATAGAAATGAATCTAATCTAATTCAAAATATAAATATCTCATCAAATTTCTATCCTAATTAGGAATTTGCCAAGTTCAAATCCTGATCGAATCAAGATCAAATTTCTCTTGTAATCGAGTTTGATCATATCAATCTTAATCTGAGTCGAACTGAATCTAATTCAATTAGACTTATTCTAAAATTCTTTACTTAATCAAATTAAGTCAATTAGTTATCTAATTACTAATTAATTCTTCATAAATGGTAGAGTCTCAGTCTCAATGGGATTCTTCCATAGAGTCCTAGTCCAAGTAAGACTGTTCACCAAAGTCACAATCCAATTAGACTCTTCAACCATCAGATCTGACCAAATCTTCTAATGTGTGTGACCCCATAGGATCAAACCTAAGTTGATAGCATAGAAATAACTTTTTATATCAATCAATATAACCATCTAGCAATGATGACCCGACAATTGGATAGGTCAAAGTGTTGCAAAGCAATCTTTTAGAACCTACTGGCGTATGGTTACTGTATAATTCATCTCTTTGACCCAAATGCTCAAGATGATGTAGAGTTTAACTATCAATCCTAATTAAGTCAACCACATTATATTTCAACCTTTCAAATCCATCTCATGAATTACCTGGTCAAGATTTTGCTAAATTAAAATACACTGATGTATATCTCCTACCAATTCAGAGAAGTCAATTCCATCTTGACTCACACACCGACTTGATAAGTACTTGACTGCATCTAGTATCCTTTCGTCACTAAGTTAGAAACTCAGATAGTCGATTACTAAAGTATAGTGAGTTGCTTACAAGTCACCGTGGTGGTCTCAGGTTGGAGGGACACTTATACCCATATCCTTCACAAGCCACTCTTGACAGTAGAGTGCTCGATACATGATCACGTTCGATACGAATATACTCTTACATTTCATCTATATGCAATAACAATATCTCTACACTCTCTGGTTAAGAGGATAATCAACTCATATAGCATATAACGACCTATACTTGATATTGCTATCGTCCTAATAATAGCATATCATTTAGTCGTGAATAATTTTAAGGACTTAATGATAAATCCTCTTTTGTCGATTAATATATATAGTTCTAAGGACTTCATTACAACACAAGAGTTCAAAGATGGTCTATTTGTAATGAAAATACCAAATAATTTTTATTAATAAAAATTCATATACAGTTTACAAGATGAGCACAATCATCTAACGATTAGCTTTGAGACATATTTTTCAACACATGACTCTTTGAGATATGTATGGGATGTTCTGGGTATGATGAAATATGTATGAAGGTTGTAAGTGATCAACAAAAAATTGGCTACTCTTTATAAGAGGAGAGAACATCCTCGTAGGATAATAACTTAGAAAATTTTTGGCCAAAGCAAGATGAAAATTAGAAAGAGTTTCTAATGTTTCATCAATCAAGTCATCATCATTAGATCAAGATACATATGGATAGATATTTGGATTTGATATAGTTTCATGCCTATAATTTATCTAAAATATTGTATGATCAAAAGATTAAATTGCATGATAACTCAGCATAGAAGGATGCTTTGGTTATTCCATCAAAATTGTATATCTTCTAGATAGTCATAACATATTACTAGATATCAATCTTGACTTGTAAGTTCTTATAAATTAAAAAAATTAATTCAATAATTATTAAAAAAATGATAATTAATTATAACACATCGGCTTAATATGTTTTGGACCTGATTAATTAGAAGAGTTCTGATTAAGTTAGGTATGCAAGAGCTTGGGCCTATTACAGGCTAGATGCAGAACCTAATGGATGACACACGAAAGAAAATTGATCGCAGACCTATAATTAGGCCTTGAAAGACCTAATTCTACTTGGATTTAAGTCAAATCCTAGAGGGTTTTAAGTAGACATGCTAGCACATGTATTAAAGTCCCTTGAATCCCCAAACCACCTAGACTCCTAATGACATAAGGCTTTGATGCATCAAAGGTAGACGTCGGGAAGAGTTGTATGCCCAAAAGAAGATTGGGCACCCCCTTTCTCTCTTCCTATAAAAGAGGAGTTAACTTCCCTCTTGTGATGGCTATCCAAAGCCTTGCACCCCTTGAGAAGTCACACGACCCTTGCCCCTTGACACCAAAAAAGAGTTTGGGCATCTCATCATACTCCATGCTAAAAGGAGGGTGACATTCTAAGGGGTTAACACCTAAGAGGTCTCTCATGCATCTCCTCATGCCTCTCTTGTGAAGAGAGATATTGATGCCCAACAGTTGGGATGTCCCAAGAAGAAAAGAGCCTTGGGAAGGCTCACACCCAAGAAGAGTTCTTGGGAGAGGGAAAGAGTAAAAGGAGAGAGAGAGGTGCTGATTTCTTTGAGAAGGAATTCAACAATAGAAAGTTGGGGAGAGTTCTTGATTTGTTCCTGTGTGGAGAGGGAAAGAGTAAAAGGAAAGAGAGTGGCATCGATTTCTTTGAGAAGAAATTCAGCAATAGGGATTTGGGGAGAATCTTTGATTCATTCCTGTGTAGATCATCGTTGGAAGGTGCACACTTGGGTGTGTCATGGAAACTAATCCATTAGCAAGAAATCAAGATCTTCTTGAAGGTATCCCTATTTTTTTTATATTTTATTAGATATCTCTCTATGTATGATTGTAATCATCAAGGTGATCTTTGTTTTGAGTTTGGATCAAAGGTTTTAACCATTGGATTCATGTGAAAATTTTAAAACTCTATATTCTATTGTGCATTTGAATCCCAATAGTGGTATCAGAACCATCTTTAATTAATTCAATCAAACTTTATGTTATTGTTGTGATATAGATTAGATCTAGTTCATAATATGTCATGATCACAAATTTTTGTATAATGCTTAATTGCTAATTTGTTATGTCAATCTTAAGAACAAAATTATTTTGTCCATGATCAAATCAAGGGATGATATTCCATGGCTCCAAGGCTTGTATGATAAGTTTGGGCAACATCTTCCTATCTGAATTAGCCATGGAAATGTTGTCTTGCGCATGTGATGTTAGATGTATGTCCTAGAAGTCAGTTAGACTGACACATATATTTATTTTAGGATATAGTTTTATATTTGATATTTTCATAATTAGATTATTTATTCTATTCATATTGTGTATGTGTCCATAAATCGTCTAAAAAATTAATAAGACGATGATACATATTCTCAAGAGTTGAAAATTTGAGGCACGTGTTATTGGTGATTAATTTTTAAATACTCTCGATCGATGGATCATCACATGGATAATAATTGATCTGGATAGATTGGTATATGAATTATTTTCTTTTAGGATAGACAAGTCTCGAGTCTATAGTATGGGGACACTAAAGCAAGAGTTCATATGATTATTAGAGAACAAGAATATTGAGGATCAATATGAGAAGTCACTTAGATGTCTACTTACTTGTCAGTAGCTTTTTCAATATTATAGTAGTGTGACTAGTCTTTTGATTTATGGTGCCTCGGCTATTCATAATGGGGTTACTATATTTTCACTACATATACACTTGGTCTCCTACCCATATAGGTCCTTGTGGTGCATGTTGGCTGTAATAGATTCATTGTAGGAATAGAGTGTGCACTTATATGAAATCTATCACCCTTGATAGATAAGAAAGTTAGTCATATGTGATTTATGAGACTGAATTAAGAAGATCTTGGCTAGAGTAGTATGAATAGTGGAAAAGAATTTTTATAGTTTTTACATCAAAAATTTAAGTTGAATAAATTTGACATATGATAGATAATGGGATTTGATAAGAAATTTCATAACCTCCATCTTGTCAAGACTTGCGATGGAAGGATGGAATCATATAGTAACTACATCTAAAGGTTCATCTATTCCATTCTACTAGAATGTAACTACATACTACCATCATCTCTAGTGGATTGTGAGATTCATGAGAATTATTTTGCTGATCAATAATTCTCATTGAGTGAGTTGAAATTGTTCTAATCCATTAAAAAAGATTTCAATGTTGTTGTTAATAGAAATCATAATATTTCTCACTAGTAGACAGAATAGAACGTATAAGATCACACACAAAGAGGTTGTGTTTGATCAGATGGTTGGATTTAATTTGACATATCAAAGGTTGATAAGTCAAAGGTTTGACAATATTAAAGAGTTGATATAATCAATTCAGAAGACAATTGGACTCTTTATGAGATAAGAATTTTGATTTGATCAAAGACTATACCCCTTAGGACTGTATCTATAAAGGTGATTAATATACAGAAAGACTCCTCTCCTCATGGTTGACACCTTATTATTTTCTTGCATGACTTTCCCGTGCTACCTTATATTCATCACAGCCTTTGAGAAGAGATGTGAAAATGATTATTGTTGGGTTGTTACGTGAAACAAAATCCACACCTAAAGGTTTTAACACCCAAGGCTTCATGTGGACAAGGGATAAGATCTCTAGCACCTCAAAAAGTCCTAATCCTAGAAGGAGTCTCTTACCCTCTCTCTCTTTAAAAGAGATCATGCCTCATATGGATGAGAGTGAGATCCTATGCACCTTCTTGAATCAAGAAAAAGGGAACACGCCTCTTGGTTCCTATCCCATGCCCGCTCTTTCTAATGCCTTGATGTCTCACATCCAAGGTAGTTGGATGCCACAATATATATATCTCTCTCTTCCTATCTCACGTTCAAGTGTTGGACATCAAAAGGGCGGGCACACGCTAAAGGGAAGGGAAGAAAAAGAGGAGCTGGATTTTCTTGAGAAAAAAATCAAGAAAGGATCAAGAAAGATTTTTGATTCATTTATGTGAGGAGTATGATCTATGAAGAGGAAAGACTGAAATCCTTAAGAAAGATTTTCAGCACAAAGAGGAAAAAGAAATCCATCATCAAAGAGGATCTCTGTAAGGGAGCTAGTACCTAGATAAGATCAAATACTCTAATCAGATGATGACTTTGTGTTGATATCTATAAAGGTCAGATGTTTGTGCAGCTTCAAAAGGATGTTGAGAATTATGTCCTAAAGCCGATCATTTGACGATTGTGCTAATTATAAATGTATATAAATTGATAAATAATAAAAGTTATATGATATTTTTTATCATAAGGTTACATCTTCTAATGAAATTCTATATTGTGATGAAGTTCTGAAGACTACTTTGATCGATAAAAGAGGATTTATCACGTAGTTCTTAAATTGGTTCGCGATCAAATGATACACTATTACTAGGATGATAACGATATCAAGTGTAGGTCATTGTGTGTCATATGTATTGGTTGTCCTCATAATCAAATAGTGTGGAGATACTGATATGGCATGTAGATGAGATGTAGAAGTATATCGTCACTGAACGTGACTAACTGTGGAGCACTTTACTGTCAAGAGTAGCTTGTGAATGGTATGGGTATAAGTGTCCCTCCGACCTGAGATCACTACGGTGACTTGCAAGCAACTCACTGAACTTTGATGTCAGACTAACTGAGTTTCTAATTTAATGATGAAAGATTTTTAAGTGCAGTCAAGTACTTGTCAAGTCGGTAGTGAGTCAAGATGGGATTGACCCCTCTAAATTAGTAGGAGATATGCATCAGTGTATTTCAATTTAAGAAAATCTGAGCCTGGATAATCCATATGATAGATTTGAAAAAGATTGAAATACAATATGGATGATTTATCTAAGATTGACAGTTAAATCCTATGTCGTCCTCGAGCATTCGGATCAAAGAGATGAATTATATGGTAACCATACGCCTATAGGTTCTTGAATGTTGCTTCACCATCATTTGACCTATCCGGACGTCAGGTCATCATTACTAGATGGTTACATCAATTGGTTCAGAAAGTTATTTTTATGCTATCGACTTAGGTTCAAACCTATGGGGTGATACTCAAAAAAAATTTTTGACTGATCATGTGGTTGATCAATGATTGAAAATCGTTCAAGGACTTAATCATCAATTCGAGTGATGATTAACCTTATACAAAAGTTATAATAAATTAATTCACCAAGTGTTAGTAAATTAATAAAAAATTAATTAGTAATTAAATTATTGATTAGCTCAATTTGATTAAGCAAAGAGGATTAAATAAAATCTAATTGAATTGGATTCAATTAGGTTTGACCCGATTAGATTATGAGATGATCTAATCGCTAAGGGAGAATTCTCCTTGATTTGATCAGAACTTTGATTCAATAAATTTTTAATTTGGTTAAAATTTGATTAAAAATTTATGAAACTAATTAGATTTGATTTTATATATTTTATTTGGACTAAATCAGATATGATTTACTTTGAATCCAAATAAAGAAATTAAGAGTCCTTATTGGAATAGGACTCTTCTCCCTATGCCAACCTAGTTTGCATGTCATATATCTCTATGCACAAAATTATTTTGTATGAGATTTTTTCACATCAAAGAATCCTTTCCATTATCTATCTTATATCTAAATTTGATTTAGTTTTAAAATAAGAAAAGGTTTAAAATTAGATTTCAAAATATTCTTTATCAGGAGAATCTGTTCTCATCCAGATCAACCTCTCCATGCTAATAAATTATTTTCTCCTTATATGTGCTACATTTTGAGGAAATATTTTGTAAGAGATTATCTAGAGAACTGATGTACTGTAAAAAAATATGAAAAATGGTGTCTCATATTTTTTTAGTATATTTTAGGATGTAGAATTATTAAGGGAAGCAGAATCCTGTAAGAGTCTAGGATCACTAGGACTCTTCACCCCACCTCCTTATATGCCTATAAAAGGGAATTTTATGGTTTATTTTATGTGTGTAAGATACCATAAGAGATTTCTTCATGTGGTAAAAGTTTGGATATGGTTCATGGCATGAAAAATAGAGAGGAGGGTCCTCTCTCTTGGGCTGTGCGCAAAAACTTGAATTTCAGATTTTTGATCTTTTGGGTTTGGGAAGAAGGAATAAATTAGAAAAAAATTATTTTCTTCTCTATCTTTCTTTCACCTATTTATCTCCTCTAGAAATTTATTTTTAATCTCTAAAAATATTTCAAAAATTTGAAAAAAAATCTAGATCGATCAAGAAGAAGATCTTCGCGTGAGCTAGCACTCCCGAGAAGATCGATCAGATCGGAAGTTTGAGTAGATTTTTCGTAGAGGCCGGATGCATGTGCAGCTATGAGAAATCAGCAAGAATCTTCTCTATCATATCTCTCAGTAGTAGAGATCGTCGATCCATGATCAGGTATGGGTTCTGAACTCAGATTAGAAGTAGATGTGATCTACTGCTCACATGCATGCATGCTGATTTTATCTTCAATATTTTTTAGATTTTATATGCAACATAACATGTCATAGATTCTAGAATAGATTAATTTAATGATTAGATCATATACATATTAGATTACTTTGATTAATCTAATTATCTTCTATGATAATTTTTCAAAAAAATTTCGAAATACATGCACAAAATCGCCTACATTCACCAACAGTGGTATCAGAGCTTAGGTTCATTATGACATGATTTATGTGCATATTAAATCTAAATTTTAATTTTATTTAGATTTGATATGTGATATTTTTATCTAAATTTAATTAATGATTGATCACATAAACTGATATAAGGTTGTCCTGTTGTCGGGTTTACCCCTTACAGTGAAAAAGTTATCCTAGTTTGTACTGATCATTGATAAAATTTGATTTTATATTATGCATGTGATATTTATGATCTGATTTAAATATAATTTAAAATTATAATCAGATCTGATATAATTTATATTAGATCTAAATTCATGTATATATGATATGTGATTAGATTAGATGATCCGATTAGCAAGTACTTGGATTGGATTGATCACCAGGCCGTTCGGTCATTGGAGCAAGAAGGGTTTAAAGGTCCTCTCTTTCCATTCGATGAAGTACTCTTATGATGTGTAGGGGTGTCATGCGATTAGATCCCATGAAGAATGCGAAAGAAAAAATTTAATTTTCTGCAAAACCCTGGATCTTGAAATCTTAGGTTTGTTGTGTGTGATACAAAGTTGTATGAAATACAAGATATCTAATCTATGAGATTAAAATTATTTTAATCAAGAGAAAATAAAATCTTGAATCATAAAAAATTTTAAATATGATCTAAAAGTGTTATGATTGATTTTATTTTAGTGTTATGCAAGAATTTTCAAATCTGAAACTCTTTGAATCGTGCTCGCATAATTACTGAGCTAACCTAGTTTTAAACTAAGTTGATCCAGTCTCCTTATGTAACCAGCTCAATAGTGATTGAGTTGATCCAGTTTCAAAATAAAAAATCTTTATATAAAATTTGTTGTAAATTATTTATATAATGAAAGGTTGAAATTATTTCAAAGCATAATCTAAATCCATGTTGATGCTAAACTTAATTAAGAATTAAGTGTAGAATCGATTAGATCTAAAATTATGAATTAAAGATCTAATATAATTTACATAAAATATGGGAGTATGGGTTAGCTCAAATCAGATCTTTTTAATTGGGTTAGACCTAAGATTAGAATCAAAGAGTTAATGGACTAATTAAAGAAATTGATTAAATCTAACCAAATACAAAATTAGATTAAATCAGAGTTTCTCTAGAACCAATACAATAATTATAGATAGTCAAATCTATATCTTTGATTAGACCAAATGAATCTTGATTGTGGCTCAGTAGTTGAATCCAAATCATTATTTTTTTCTCCATCTTTCTTTCACCTCTTTATCTCCTCTAAAAATTTATTTTCAATTTCTAAAAAAATTCTAAAAATTTGAAAAAAAAATCTAGATCGGTCAAGAAGAAGTCTTCGTGTGAGCTAGCACTCCCGAGAAGATCGATCAGATCGGAGGTTTGAGTGAATTTTTTATAGAGGTCGGATGCATGTGTATGTCACGCCCCCGACCCAAGATTGTGAATCGAGGGTCATGGCAACCACCGCATACTCATAGAAAACTCTTCCCATAAGCATGCAAGGCATCTTATCATGCTATCCTAAAACAACAACAGAATAATTATTCAATAATTTAAATCTAAAATATAATGATCTAATTTTTTTTCTTTAATGTCTCAATAAATTCAACAATGATTCATAGTCCTTACATTAAATTCAACAAGACTTTCAACCGAAAATAAAAGTATAGAGATTCTGCTTCTGATCACTCTTCTATTCATATCTTGTATCATCTTAATTCCTCAACATCTGTAAAAACAGTAAAATAAGAGGTAATGAGCTAGACAGCCCAGTAAGCAATGATCACTTCTCAACAAATTTCATCAGGCATATAAGTAAATAATCATTTATAGAAAATAAGCATATAGAGTTCATCAATTCGAAATCAATTTCAATTATGCAATATAATTCATGCCAAATTCATTTATTTTTCGAAAATTCAAGTTTCTTTCGAGATTTCAATTTCTTTTGTTCTTCAATTCTTTTCGTCAACCATGAGCTATGACCATATTTTCTCTGTGGCAGGGTCATAATACCGCGTATCTGCTTGCGGTAGGCTGCGAATCATCTGGCAGCCATGTCCTTTGGAACCACTGATCTCGCTGGCGGTTTGTCACTGGTCTCTTTGGCGACATGTCGCTGGTCTCGCTGGCGACATAAACCCTCAGGACAATCAATTACCAACATATATGCCTCCATTGGCGGGGTCCTTTACATAGTCAGATTGTCAATTCATAATATTTCTTATATCATAATTCTTCATAAATCATATTTCATATTCTAATTTCGATAATAAAACATATAATCATGTAGTATCGAAATCAATCAATATAATGCATCATGGAATCAATATGTTCAATCATGCTTCATCATAACATTTCAAATAAGATATTTTCATAACAAAATACCATTCATCCAATTCATGCATTGTTTCACAAATCATATCAGAAAAATACATTATAAATTGCCGATAAATCTAGAAAAAATAAAACATTACTTACCTCAAACGCATTTCCAATAAATCCACATAATTCTATAAATTTTCTTTCAAAAATTCTGTTCGTAGATCATATCACAATATCCCATGATCAAACATCCACAATCCTATACAGAATCAATTTCAATAATTAGAAAGAATATGAATACCATATTTCAACGATTTAGATTGGGTCCGATCATCTAATTTCATCTAATCAAAATCTAATTAGGACCTAAACGATCTAAAGTTTGACTGTCAGATCAAATCAGATTCGAAGTGATAGGACCGAAGTTTCTTCATCGATTTCATAAAATCAAGTAGAGAGAGAAAATCAGAGGAGAGAGAATTCATGAGGTACAATTTGAATTGATCAGGTGACACAATCCAACATTACAATGGATCCAATATCTCGATTGGTGAAATCAACATGATCAAATCAAGTCATGGCTAGATCGAAATCATGGATGATCAAATCTAAAGATTCATGGTCTGATCAAGGTGGGTGCTAGTACGCTGTCTAACAATCATGGATCAGGGTTCTTCATTAGAATCAGATCAGAATTATTAAAAAAAATTTCTTCATTCACTAACTTTTTAGAGAGAGAATCAATCAAGAGAGAATATTTTAGAGAGAGAAAATTCTAGAGAGAGAAAACTCATTTTGAATTCTTCAGATAATATGATTCAACAAATTCAATCGATCAGATTAAATTATGCTGAAATTATCATGTGGATAATTTAATAAGATCATGAGAAATAAAATCTAAAAATATCTGATCTGATCAAAGTGGATGTCGGTGTACCATCCGATGATCACAAATCATGAGAATCATTTAAATTCATCATCATTCTTTTCAAAATTCTAAAAATCTTAGGAGAGAGAAATAATCTAGAGGAAGGATTTTAGAGAGAGAAAGTAGAGAGAGAAATTCTAATTTTAGAGAAATATAATATTAGTTCAGACTGAAAAGAGAGAGGAAAGAGAGAGAAACTCCCTTTCTCACATTTTATTATTTATATCATTATTTATTAATTTATTTTATTTTATTTTATTTTATTTTCTTTCTTCTTTTCTTTCTTTTTTTTTTTTGCTTCATGGAAGAGAGAGGAGAGTAAATCCTATTTATTATTATTATATTATTATTATTTTATTTTTTTCTTCTCTTTTTTTTTATTTTTTTTCTTTTTCTTTTTTTTTCTTTTCTTTTTCTTTTCTTTTCTTTTTCTTTTCTTTTCCTTCTTCTTCTTCTTTTCTTCTTTTCCCGTGGGTTTCTTTTGGGCCAAAACAGGGGATCTTTAATCCCCTCATTGGTTGGCCAATCGACTATGCAGTCGGCACGGGGATGGTCGGCGACCGAAGGAGGGCGATCCGACGGCAAGAGGGGGACCAAACCCAGTGGTCGGCGGTGACCACCAACGTCAAAATCAAGGAGAAACGACAAAAAATGAAGGTTACTTTCGTAACAAAATCCAGCTACTCCGGTCGTCGGCGAGTGTGCACATCGGCACGGAAAGGAAGGAGAAGAAGAGAGGAAGGGGAGGAGGCTTACCTCCGATGCTGGCGAAGCTTTTTCGGTGAGAAATTTGATGGCACAGGGACGGTCTTCCATGGGATTTTTCCGGTGATTGCCGCCGACCGGACTTAGAATCTTCGGTGGAAGGAAGAGAGGAGGGATCTCCTCCTTAAATAGAGTCGGAGGGAGCTCGTCTCTGACTCCGATTGGGAGCCGGCGAGAGGAGGAAGAAAACTCCCTTCGGGAGTCTTCTCCCCTGTTTTTCCTTTTTTTTTTTTGGGCTTTGTTACATGGGCTGGGATTTTTATTCGGGCTGGGCCATCACATTCTTTTCCTCTAAAAGAAATTTCATCCTCAAAATTTTTCTTGCTTGAGTCTTCATAGTTTCTTACTTGAATCTCATCCTCAAAATATTTCAATATTCTAATTCTTGATATAAATTCATTCTTAAATCATTTCATAAGAGAAAAATTGGTACATCAAATATCTATCTGAAACGGAATCATTTATTTTCTTATTTATCAAGATCAACGTCTCAAAGATTTTTAATGTTTCAAGATTTTGAAATTATGATCTCATTTCTTATACAAATTAATGTTCAATATCTCATGACTCAAATTAAAATCAAATATATCTCTTGTGAATAGAAGAAGATCAATGTCTCTATTCTTGCATAAGAACTTCATTCATCATCATCAATCATTAATTTTTTAAAATATTAACCACTCTTAATTTTAACCCATCATAAGATAGGAAAAACATACTTCTATGAATCATATGATGACATCCCAATTAATCAAAATTCAAAAATATTTTTTCTTATTCGTACTTTCAAAGATTGAAGATTTATCATTTCAATCTCATTCTTGAACTTTTGATATTTAATTCTCGATACAACTTCATCATTAAGTCATTTCATAAAGATCAATATCACCATTGTTGATTGAATCAATATCACTATTTTTAGTCATCGAAATTTTCTTACTCAAATCCTCAAACTCTTAAATATTCTAATTTTTGAAACAAATTTTATCATTAAGTCATTCCATAATAAAAATCAATAACTCAAAAATTGATCTAAATCAAAACTATATTTTTCTTATAATCAAAATCAATGTCTCTATATCAATTTTCTTTATCTAAATATTAACAACTCTTAATTAATCGATTTATTATCAAATTAAATAACTCCAATCCATCTTTTGTAGAACAATCATCCATATCAATAGATAACCTTAATCTTTTTCATTTAGTCAAAGAAATAATAATAATCAAAAGAGTCCAAACTTCAAATTTTATTATACCCTGGAGATAGATATTTGAGTATAATAATCTAAGATCGAAATCATTATTCAATAAATAATCTCAAATTCTTTCTAATAAATAGAGAATTATAAAATTTAATTCTAGGATAGAGAAAATTTATCTCTAAATATTCTAAATCAAAAATCAAAAATCAAGGGTCCACTCATCCTAGAATTAGGATGCTAAATATATATATATATATATATTTTTGTAGCATAGTAGGTGGAATCACTACTTTTAAAAATCACATCAGGATATCTAAAATAATTCAAAATTTTAAAATATTATTTTTTTTTAATATCAATAAATTTTTTATATCAAACTATTTCATTTATCATAATTCTTTGACTCAAAGAATCAACATTCCTGACTTACTCAAAGTAATCTAGATTACCATGCTTCCGCTGCGCACTCTGATCTAACAATCAAAATTTTTTAGGTTCACCAAAAAAAAGTTTGATCAAATTATTTCTTTATCTTATCAATAGAAAAAGATCTAAAATTTTAAATTTCAATTAAAGCCAAGGATTAACTTCTGATTCTTATTCATACTTCTACTGGTGTACAATAATCTTGATTAACCCTTGAGTCCAATATCATATTTAAACCATCATATAGATTTACTATAATCAATATGAATCAAATCTTAATTCTCATATCAATTCAATTTGATTATTTCCAAATCAAATCTTTATAAGTCAAATCAACGAGAAAATCCTTCGATGCTCCTCCAAATTTGGACATAATCAGAATATATAAAAATTTCAAATCATTATTTTTTTTTTAAATTTTTATCATCAGGATCTTCAATATCTATCAAATATCCTTTCATAACAATCATATAAGCTTCAAAAAAATTAAATCTCCATTTAATAGTCAATTCAATTAGGGACCTCGTTAACAAAAACAAAGAAACTCCATATCAATTCTTAAATCCAAAATTTCTAAATTATAAATTCACATGGATCCCTTAATTTGAAATAAATATAAATCAGATCTTTTATCTTAATCTAAAGATATCAATTTTTTATTAACAACCTCAATAATAATATCAGAAAATCTCTTGATCAACTTAGATACAAAATCTTTAAAAATTAAAATTTCATACACATCATGTAGTCTCCAAGAGACATAATAAGATCCATTATCTAGATCTAAGGATGATGATTAAAGATTCCAGTATGATGAATATTCTACAACCTCATAATCGATTTCATCAATAAAAAATTAGGGTTCTTTGTAATATCCTCAAATATGCATTCATCCTAATATGTCACTTTATATATAATCCACATACCAAATTCAATTTCGATAAATATTCCAATCAAGCATCATAAAAAAAAATTTTTTTAGCCCATTCTGGAATAACATTTTATTATTAAATCTTTATCTTGCCAATAATAGTCAACCTCTCAACTAGAAGTAATATCATAGTATTATTCTCACATCAAATTTGAACTTATGATTCACTTGAATAACCAATGATCAAATTAATAACCATAATGCACAATATAATTTTATGTCAATCCTTTGTAATTACTTTCAATCAAGATCTAACTAATCATATCATGATCTATAGATTATCAATCATATTTCAAACTCCATATATCATAATCTCTTGTGATCCTTTTTATACATAATCTCAATGTTTAATCAAAATTTATAAATATTTCTCTCACTACAATCATCAAAGATCTACACTATAATGTCCCTGGTGTCTATCCACTTACACCCATTTTATATCTGATTCTATATTTCATAATTTATCCACTTATGCTCTGATACCATATTAATTATCACGCCCCCAACCCGAGATTGTGAATTGAGGGTCATGGCAACCATCACATACTCATAGAAAACTCTTCCCATAAGCATGCAAGGTATCTTATCATGCTATCCTAAAACAACAACGGAATAATTATTCAATAATTTAAATCTAAAACATAACAACCTAAATTTTTTTCTTTAATATCTCAATAAATTCAACAATGATTCATAGTCCTTACATCAAATTCAATAAGACTTTCAACTGAAAATAAAAGTATAGAGATTCTGCTTCTGATCACTCTTCTATTCATATCTTGTATCATCTTAATTTCTCAACATCTGTAAAAATAGTAAGATAAGAGGTAATAAGCTAGACAGTTCAGTAAGCAATGATCACTTCTCAACAAATTTCATTAGGCATATAAGTAAATAATCATTTATAGAAAATAAGCATATAGAGTTTATCAATTCGAAATCAATTTCAATTATGCAATATAATTCATGCCAAATTCATTTATTTTTGAAAATTCAAGTTTCTTTCGAGATTTCAATTTCTTTTGTTCTTCAATTCTTTTCATCAACCATGAGCTATGACCATATTTTCCCTGTGGCAGGGTTATAATACTGCGTATCTGCTTGTGGTAGGCTGCGAATCATCTGACAGCCATGTCCTTTGGAACCACTGGTCTCACTGGCGGTTTATCGCTGGTCTCTCTGGCGACATGTCTCTGGTCTCGCTGGCGACATAAACCCTCAGGACAATCAATTGCCAACGTATATGCCCCCATTGGCTGGGTCCTTTACATAGTCAGGTTGTCAATTCATAATATTTCTTATATCATAATTCTTCATAAATCATATTTCATATTCTAATTTCGATAATAAAACATATAATCATGTAGTATCGAAATCAATCAATATAATGCATCATGGATCAATATGTTCAATCATGCTTCATCATAACATTTCAAATAAGATATTTTCATAACAAAATATCATTCATCCAATTCATGCATCGTTTCACAAATCATATCAGAAAAATATATTAGAATTTGCCGATAAATCTAGAAAAAGTGAAACATTACTTACCTCAAATACATTTCCAATAAATCCACATAATTTTAAAAATTTTCTTTCAAAAATTTTGTTCGTAGATCATATCGCAATATCCCATGATCAAACATCCACAATCCTATACAAAATCAATTTCAATAATTAGAAAGAATACGAATACCATATTTCAACGGTTTAGATTGGGTCCGATCATCTAATTTCATCTAATCAAAATTTAATTAGGACCTAAACGATCTAAAGTTTGACTGTCAGATCAAATCGGATTCAAAGTGATAGGATCGAAGTTTCTTCATCGATTTCATAAAATCAAGTAGAGAGAGAAAATCAGAGGAGAGAGAATTCATGACACAATCCAACATTACAATGGGTCCAATATCTCGATTGGTGAAATCAACATGATCAAATCAAGTCATGGCTAGATCGAAATCATGGATGATCAAATCTAAAGATTCATGGTCTGATCAAGATGGGTGCCAGTACGCTGTCTAACAATCATGGATCAGGGTTCTTCATTAGAATCAGATCAGAACTATTAAAAAAAATTTCTTCATTCACTAACTTTTTAGAGAGAGAATCAATCAAGAGAAAATATTTTAGAGAGAGAAAATTTTAGAGAGAGAAAATTCATCTTGAATTCTTCAGACAATATGATTCAACAAATTCAATCGATCAGATTAAATCATGCTGAAATTATCATGTGGATAATTTAATAAGATCATGAGAAATAAAATCTAAAAATATCTAATCTGATCAAAGTGGATGTCGATGTACCGTCCGACGATCACAGATCAAAAATCCATCACGAGAATCATTTAAATTCATCATCATTCTTCTCAAAATTCTAGAAATCTTAGGAGAGAGAAATAATCTAGAGGGAAGATTCTAGAGAGAGAAATTCTAATTTTAGAGAGAAAAAATATTAGTTCAGACTGAAAAGAGAGAGGAAAGAGAGAGAAACTCTCTTTCTCACATTTTATTATTTATATCATTATTTATTAATTTATTTTATCTTATTTTCTTTCTTCTTTTCTTTCTTTTTTTTTCTTTTTCTTCACGGAAGAGAGAGGAGAGTAAATCCTATTTATTATTATTATATTATTATTATTTTATTATTTTATTTTCTTTTTATTTTTTTCCTTTTTTTTCCTTTTTCCTTTTTCTTTTCTTTTTCTTTTCTTTTTCTTTTCTTTTCCTTCTTTTTCTTTTCTTTTTCTTTTCTTTTCCTTCTTCTTCTTCTTTTCTTCTTTTCCCGTGGGTTTCTTTTGGTCCAAAACAGGGGATCTTTAATCCCCTCATTGATTGGCCGATCGACTATGCAGTCAGCACGGGGATGGTCAACGGTCGAAGGGGGGCGATCCGACGGCAAGAGGGGGACCAAACCTGATGGTCGGCGGTGACCACCGACGTCGGAATCAAAGAGAAACGACAAAAAATGAAGGTTACTTCTGCAACAAAATTCGATGACTCCGGTCACCGACGAGCGTGCACATCAGCACGGAAAGGAAGGAGAAGAAGAGAGGAAGGGGAAGAGGCTTACCTCCGATGCCAGTGAAGCTTTTTCGGTGAGAAGTTTGACGGCACAGGGATGGTCTTCCATGGGATTTTTATGGCGATTGCCGCCGACCGGGCTTAGAATCTTTGGTGGAAGGAAGAGAGGAGGGATCTCCTCCTTAAATAGAGTTGGAGGGAGCTCGTCTCTAACTCTGATTGGGAGTCGACGAGAGGAGGAAGAAAACTCCCTTCAGGAGTCTTCTCCCCTGTTTTCCCTTTTTTTTTTTTGGGCTTTGTTACATGGGCTGGGATTTTTATTCGGGTTGGGCCATCACAGTGTAGCTGTGAGCAATCAGCAAGGATCCTCTCTATCATATCTCTCAGTAGTAGAGATCGTCGACCCATGATCAGGTATGGAGTTCTGAACTCAGATTAGAAGTAGATGTGATCTACTGCTCACATGCATGCATGCTAATTTTATCTTCAATATTTTTTAGATTTTATATGCAACATAACATGTCATAGATTCTAGAATAGATTAATTTAATGATTAGATCATATACATATTAGATTACTTTGATTAATCTAATTATCTTCTATGATAATTTTTCAAAAAAATTTCAAAATACATGCACAAAATCGCTTATGTTCACCAACAGTGGTATCAGAGCTTAGGTTCATTATGACATGATTTATGTGCATATTAAATTTAAATTTTAATTTTATTTAGATCTGATATGTGATATTTTTATCTAAATTTAATTAATGATTGATCACATAAACTGATATAAGGTTATCCTGTTGTCGGGTTTATCCCTTACAGTGAAAAGGTTATCCTAGTTTGTGCTGATCATTGATAAAATCTGATTTTATATTATGCATTTGATATTTATGATCTGATTTAAGATTATAATCAGATTTGATATCATTTAGATTAGATCTAAATTCATGCATATATGATATGTGATTAGATTAGATGATCCGATTAGCAAGTACTTGGATTGGGTTGATCACCAGGCCATCCGATCATTGGAGCAAGAAGGGTTTAAAGGTCCTCTCTTTTCATTCGATGAAGTACTCTTATGATGTGTAGGGGTGTCATGTGATTAGATCCCATGAAGAATGCGAAAGGAAAAACTTAATTTTCTGCAAAACCCTAGATCTTGAAATCCTAGGTCTGTTGTGTGTGATACAAAGTTGTATGAAATATAAGATATCTAATCTATATGATTAAAATTATTTTAATCAAGAGAAAATAAAATCTTGAATCATAAAAAAATTTAAATATAGTCTAAAAGTGTTATGATTGATTTTATTTTAGTGTTATACAAGAATTTTCAAATCTAAAATTTTTTGAATCGTGCTCGTAGAATTACTGAGCCAACCTAGTTTTAAACTAAGTTGACCCAGTCTCTTTGTGTAACTAGCTCAATAATGATTGAGTCGATCCAGTTTCAGAATAAAAAATTTTTATATAAAATTTGTTGTAAATTATTTACGTAATGAAAGGTTGAAATTATTTCAAACCATAATCTAAATCCATGTTGATGCTAAACTTAATTAAGAATTAAGTGTAGAATCGATTAGATCTAAAATTATGAATAAATATCTAATATAATTTGTATAAAATATAGAGGTATGGGTTAGCTCAAATCAGATCTTTTTAATTGGGTTAGACCTAAGATTAGAAAGAAAGAGTTAATGGACTAACTAAAGAAATTGATTAAATCTAACCAAATGTAAAATTAGATTTGTTGGGTATAAAATACCCCCCCGATCAATGTTTGTAGAAGATCGATCCTTCGGGGCTCTTCCGGCTCCCGACCTTGTATGTGGCACCTCTCCGAACTCCCTCGGTCGTCCGAACTTCTCCGATAATGGACTTCTGCGTTCACCCATCGGGCCGCCCCAAAGGTCCTCTGGGCCTCACTGACAGTCGACCTCCTACAGCAGCCAACCATTCCCCGAGTCTCTCCTGGACTTCTTTCGGCCACGGACGACCCTACTCCGAACTTCTTTCGGGCTTCGTCAGCATCCGAGCTTCTCCGACAATAAGATTTCTACAGTAACTAGACTTCTTCCAAGTTTCTACGATGGTCGACCGCCTTCTGGATCCCGATTGAACTCCTGCGAGAGCCGAACTTCTACTACGAACGGTCTAGTTCGAACTCCTACAGCGGGCTGTCTATCCCAGACGTCTACTGTAAGCAAATTCTGACTCAAGCCTCTACTATAAACAAATTTCTTCCAAATTTCTACTACAGGTAGACTTCAACCGAGCTACCCCGTTGCGAGTGGGCTCTGGACGAGCTTCTACAGCGGGACACTACTCCGAGCTTCCACGATAACTGGTCCTCGCCCGAGCTCCTACAATAAGCGGCCCCTTTTCGACCTTTCACGAGAACCGAAGCCCGTTCGAACTTCTCCAGCAGATGGATTCCGGACGAGCTTCTATGACGGACGAGCTCCAGCAACTGGGTCCCTACAATAGCCGATCACCTCCGATGTCTGTCGAGCCTCCCCAGTGCTATCTGAAGTCCATCACCGACCGACCTCCTACCAGGCTCCCCATAAAATCGGACTTTCCCGATGGACGATCTTCAGATGAGCTTCCGCATCAGATAAATTCCAGACGGACTTCTCCGAACTTCGTCAACAAAAATCTCTGTCCGAGCTCCTACAGCAGGTGACTCCCACCTGAAATGTCAGCACCTGAAGCGTCCGACAACAGTAGATTCGTCAGCGACCTCGGAACATCCGAGCCTCTCCTAGAACGATGATGTAAAGAGCCACTCTACTCCATTAGGCATCCCAGTCGAGCTTCAGCCGACGGATCCAAACTCTTTGGCAAGCCACAACAAGGGCCACTACCTTCACTCGCTGCAACGGATTCCATGCGGTTCCACCACTCTCTGACAATCCACGACAAAAGCCGCCATCCCGCTCAACTCGCTGCAATGGATTCCATGCAGCTCCACCTCTCTCTGGCAAGTCCTGATAACGAACACCACTCCACTCTCCGCAACAAGCTCCACGTGGCCCTAAACAACCCCTGATGCCACTACTCTCCGTAACAAACTCCACGCGGCTCTGAGCGGTCCACTACCAGACGGTTACAGATGTCGTTGTCGGTCAGTTACACCCTCCATCTATAAATAAGGACCTCCAGATACATTCTTCTCTAAGTTGGTAACTCTATCTCGAAACTCTGCCAAAATTTTTGCTCGAGCACTCCATTTCTGTTGAAGTAGAGTACTGACTTGAGCGTCGGAGGGTCTTGCCGAAGCACCCCCAACTCCGGTTTAGACTTTCTTTGCAGGTTCCGACAGTGGCCACGATCATCCCAGCTCCAGCTTCTTTGACTTCGATGAAATTCTGCACCGACAGAATTGGCGCTAGAGGAAGGGGCCTGTGTCTTTGCAGTACCCTTGTTCTTAAAGGAGTGCTCAACGGGACTGATTCCGGTCATCTTCTCCGACATCCTCTTCTCCTTCTTCTACTAGATCTTCACCCGATGCCTCCCCGCAGAGCATCCACCAGGCGATCCACGGCCTCCACGGTCAGATCTCAGGCTCCGGCCTCACCTCCAATTTCACAGGCCCCTCCTCCTTCGGCAACAGTGGTCAATAAATTCATCTGACGCCGGCCTGAAGGTAGGGAGAATCGGTCGAGGGCCTTGCCACGACTGGGGCCATCGAGGAGGAAAGAACAACCTAGAAATCGGCCTATAATCAGGATCATCTGCACCATCTCTGGAGAGCCCCGGAAGGGAGCGGCCAGCGGATTGACCGGACCGCCCAAGCGGCAAAGAACTGAAGGACCCATAACCTTTACTGAAGAAGATGCCCGAGAGATCCGGTTCCCCCATAATGATGCAGTTGTAGTTTCTTTAAATATTATTGATTATGATGTATGTTGCATTCTTGTTGACAGTGGAAGCTTGGCTGTTATTTTATTTTACGACGTCTTCTCAAAAATATCCATCCCTGACGGTCGTTTGGGGCCGATTAGCTCCCCTTTAGTAGGGTTTACCGATGATGCTATCCTGATGGAGGGAGTAATAACCTTGACTGTAGTTGCAGGTCGGTATCCAAAACAATCCAGGGCTCTAGTGGATTTTCTGGTGGTGAAGGCGCTGTCAGCCTATAACGCAATTCTCAGCCAACCTGACCTTAACGCCCTCTAGGCTGTAGTATCAACCTACCATCTGAAATTGAAATTTCCTACTAACCAGGGGGTCGGAGAAGTTAAGAGAGATCAAGCCCTGGCAAGGCATTGCTATAATATAGCCCTGCAAAGAAGTGGTCAGCCTGACCCCTGTCCGGTTGATGGATTGGACACCCGCGATGACCGGACAGAAGAACGAGACAGGCCAATGGAAGATCTTGTCTCAATTCCTTTGAATGATGGGAATGAGGAACACGTGGTGAAGATCAGCTCCAACCTGGGGAAAGAGATGCGGACGCAGCTTATCAATTTTCTGCAAAAGAATGCAGACATTTTTACTTGGACTCCGGCGGACATGCCAGGGATCGATGCTGAAGTTGTGCAACACTGTCTGGCCACCGATCCCAAGCACCGACCGACGAAGGAAAAAGTTCGAAGTCACGCATCAGAGAGACAGGTGGCAATAGCCGAGGAGGTTGATAAACTCTTGAAAGTCGGGTTCATCAGAGAGGTCAACTATCCGAGCTGGGTTTCCAATGTGGTCTTGGTTAAGAAGGCGAACGGCAAATGGAGGATGTGTATAGACTTCAAAAAACTGAATAAAGCCTGCCCGAAGGACAGTTACCCTCTGTCCAGAATCGACCAACAAGTAGATGCAACCTCGGGCCACGAGCTTCTCACCTTCATGGGTGTGTCCTCCGGCTACAATCAGATCAGGATGGCATCTGAGGACGAAGAAAAAATTGCTTTTATAACTAACCGTGGCCTTTATTGTTACAGGATCATGCCTTTTGGCCTCAAAAATGCAGGGGTGACATATCAGTGGCTAGTGAATAAGATTTTCAAAGAGCAGATTGGCCGCAACATGGAGGTCTACGTGGATGACATACTCGTAAAGAGCAGATCCTCGATGAACCACGTCGTCGACCTTGAGGAGACCTTCAGCGCCCTTCGAAATACAAGATGAAGTTGAACCCAGCCAAATGCGCTTTTGGAGTAACCTCAGAAAAATTCTTAGGCTTCATGGTATCGGGGCGGGGATCGAGGCAAATCCGAAAATGATTCATGCCATCCAGGAGATGACCGCCCCGAGGTCAATAAAGGAGGTTCAGCGCCTCACCGAGAAAGTAGCGGCTCTAAATCGCTTCATCTTGAGATCAGCCGAGCGATGCCTACCTTTCTTTCAGACCCTCAAGTAGCCCAAGAACTTCTGTTGGACCGTTGGATGTCAACAGGCATTCGAAGAGCTGAAGAACTATCTCGGCTCATCACCATTATTGGCAAAGCCCGAGCCTGGAGAGGAATTATTCCTATACCTGGCGGTTTCCCCTGTGGCCCTCATTGCAGTTCTGATCAAGGAAGAAGTGAAAATTTAACGGCCGATCTACTACATAAGCCGAGTATTGAGAGATGCCAAAACTAGGTATACTAAGTTAGAAAAACTAACTTACGCCTTGTTGATTGCAGCTCGAAGGCTCTGACCTTACTTTCAAGGACACACCATAACACTGCTCACCGACCAGCCGATCAAGACGGTTCTGCATCGAGCGGATGCCTCTGGGAAAATTACGAAATGGGCAGTTGAGCTCACGGAGTTCGACATCAACTATCGACCTCGGCCAGCGATCAAAGCTCAGATATTAGCGGACTTCATGGTGGAATGCACTATCCCAGAGGAGGTCGAACTTGGACAAGATGAAGCCGATAATCTAGGGCTCCGGCCGAACTCCCCCGAAGAAAGAGCCGATCTCCCTGATGGTTCTTGGGCCCTCTACGTGGATGGTTCCTCCAACATGTCAGGCGCAGGCACGGGCCTGATCTTGGTCAATCCAGATGAAATTGTCGTGGAGTATGCACTGTGCTTCGAGTTCCCCACAACAAATAATGAAGCAGAATATGAAGCTCTGATTGCGGGACTGAAGGTCACCAAAGAATTAGAAGTAGATTGGCTTCAAGCCTACAGTGATTCTCAATTAGTAGTGGGACAGGTCAGTGGAAATTATGAAGCTCGGGAGGACAGTATGGCAAGATATCTCGAAAGGATAAGGGAGATCATCCCTACCTTCGGCAGCTTCGACATCAGGCAGATCCCAAGATCGAAAAATGCCAGGGCTGACCTTCTCTCCAAGTTGGCTACACTGGCTTCGGCCGAGCTGCCTAAGGAAGTCTTCTTCAAGGTTCTGAAGCATCCAAGCATGGAAGAATCACAGTCTGTGATGGAGATCAGCTATGAACCCAGTTGGATCGACCCACTAGTTACATACCTCAAGGATGGGGTTCTTCCTCCTGATGCAAAAGAGGCTCAAAAGCTTAAGAACCAGGCCTCCCAATATATCCTCTACGAAGGCAAGCTATACAAGAGGTCGTACTCCTTGCCCCTCTTGAAATGTCTCAGACCTTCCGAAGCTGACTTCACCTTGAGGGAGGTATATGAGGGAGTCTGTGGAAATCATATGGGGGCCAGGTCTTTATCCCATAAGCTGCTCCGACAAGGTTATTACTGGCCTACCATGTACCATGACTCCGTCGAATATATCCGAAGATGTGATCGGTGTCAGAGATATGCCAATATACAAAGGCAACCTGCCTCCGAACTGACACCATTGAGTGCCCCGTGGCCATTCGCGCAATGGGGGATGGATATCCTCAGACCTTTTCCCATGGCATCAGGGCAGCGGAAGTTCCTCCTGGTGGCAATAGACTATTTCACCAAGTGGGTCGAAGCTGAACCTTTGGCAAAAATCACAGAAGCTAAAGTGCAGGACTTCGTCTAAAAGTCGATTGTCTATAGGTTCGGCTTACCCAGAACCCTCATCACTGATAATGGATGACAATTTGCTGGAGCAAAGTTTGCTGAATTTTGTGAGGACCTAAACATCTCCCACAACTTCACTTCAGTGGCCCATCCTCAGGCAAATGGTGAGGTCGAGGTGACCAACAGGACTCTGTTGCAGGGCATCAAAGCGAGACTTGAAAAGGCAAAGGGAACTTGGGCTGACGAGCTCTATCATGTGTTGTGGGCATACCGGACTACTCAGAGATTGCCCACAGGGGAGACCCCCTTTGCCTTAGCTTTCGGGACAGAGGCCGTGATCCCAATAGAACTCAAGCTTCCGTCAGCACGAGTCATGGCATTCGACGAATAGTGCAACCCACAGGATCTCAAGGCCAACCTCGACTCGTTAGAAGAAAAGCGGGAGATGGCTCAAGTTTGGATGGTGGCCTACAAACAAAAAGTAGCCCGCTACTACAACTCTCGGGTCAAAAGCAAAGTCTTCAGAGCGGGGGACCTGGTGTTACGGCAAGCCGCTGCCTCACAATCTCAGAATCAAGGAAAACTTGCCCCAAACTGGGAAGGCCCGTATGAAGTCAAGGAGGTAGTCCGGCCTGAAACATATTATTTAAAAGAGCTCGGAGGAGCAGAGCTTCCACGACCTTGGAACTCGAAAAATCTATGAATGTATTACCAATAGCTTCGCCTTAAATAAAAGTTTCATATTTGAATATTTTCTTTTAGCATGAGTTTATAACGACAGGAAATAACTCTCTCATGCAATTGAAATTAAGCATGTTAGGAACAGGAGGAGAACCTCATCCTAACATGAGCAAAGTCGAAGGCCCAATTTCTAAAAGATCGGATGGAGGGAGAGGCCCTCACAACGGTCCTAATGTGCCCCCACAGCCTTGTTAGAAATAGGAGGAGAACCTCGTCCTAACATGAGAAAGTCGAAGGCCCGATTTTTTAAAGGACGAATGGGGGGAGAGGCCCTCACAACGGCCCTGATGTGCCCCCACAGCCTTGTTAGGAACAGGAGAAGAACCTCATCCTAACATGAGCAAAGTCGAAGGCTCGGTTTCCTAAAAGACCGGATGGGGGGAGAGGCCCTCACAACGGCCCTGATGTGCCTCCACAGCCTTGTTAGGAACAGGAGGAGGACCTCGTCCTAACATGAGCAAAGTCGAAGGTCCGATTTTCTAAAGATCGAATGGAGGGAGAGGCCCTCACAACGGCCCTGATGTGCCCCCACAGCCTTGTTAGGAACAGGAGGAGGATCTCGTCCTAACATGAGCAAAGTCGAAGGCCTGATTTCCTAAAGATCGGATGGAGGGAGAGGCCCTTACAACGGCCCTGATGTGTCCCCACAACCTTGTTAGGAATAAGAGGAGAACCTCGTCCTAACATGAGCAAAGTTGAAGGTCCGATTTTTTAAAAGATCGGATGGGGGGAGAGGCCCTCACAACAGCCCTGATGTGTCCCCACAGCCTTGTAGGAACAGGAGAAGAACCTCATCCTAACACGAGCTGAATCCGACTGTCGAGAACAAGGGGAAGACCTCATCTCGATGCAAACAAAAACTCGTTGATTGACAAGGAGGAAAGCTTCCTCAACGACACCTCTACGCTTTCACGACCCCGTTAAGAGTAGGGGGAAAACCCTCACTCAAACATGAAAGGAAAAGGAGAAGATGAAAGAGAAAGGCCGACGAACTACTTCTGCGATAATAAAACAAACTACATCAAAGACATAAGGAACTTCGTCTCAGTCGCTAAGAGGGAACCTGACATGGGTCGAGGATAAATTGATCTCTTCAAGGTAATGAGAAGTTCGGACCCCCAAGCTCGAGCACCGGGAGAAAGCATCAAACTCAAATGGCCTCGAAAGAACCTACGGTCATAAACCAAAGGGCAAATCGATACTGCAACGACGAAACCCCCAAACAGCATCGACATCAAACACGACGAAAGACAAAAGGAGTCTGATAAATAATTGGTTAATACTAGAATGGGCGAGGTAATAAATAATTTCATTCTTATTTCATTGGTGAAGTATACATTACAAAGCCTTGAAGGCCCAAAAAAGAGAGGGGGGTTGAGGTAACGAAAAATTCTCTTCTCATTTCATTGGCAAAGTGCACGTTACAAAGCCTTAAAAAAAATAAAGCAAACAGCTCTAAGGAAGCTCAGCTTCATCAGACTTCGAACTCTCGTTCCAGCCATCGTCGAGAATTACTTCAAGTACTTGGCTTCTTCTTCCAGTCCCCCTTTCGGGTCAGCAATTACTCCAGCATTATCTTCGAAGTATATGTAGACGCCATCTTTGCCGCGCCATGGTTTCTGCTGCCTCACGATGACGGCGGGCATGATCAGCAAATTACTCCAGCATTATCTTCGAAGTACATGTAGACGCCATCTTTGCCGCGCCATGGTTTTCGCTGCCTCACAATGATGGCGGGCATGACCTTCTTTCTGAGGTCAG